>NC_092101.1:42599573-42839573 GCF_045679555.1 Salvelinus alpinus | reverse complement strand
CTCTCCCTACGGGTTGCAATGATTCATTTCATTCATTTTTAACCAGTCAAAGTATAAAAATGGTATATATAGAGAGGTTTCTAATAATATGTTGCGATGTATAATATAGTGTAAAAAGTGGATATATAAACTGTACAAAACATTAGGAACACCTGCTTTCCACAGTATAATGGCCGGGTGAGTCCAGGTGAACTATATGATCCCTTATTGATGTCACCTGTTAAATCCACTTCAATCAGTGTATATGAAGGGGAGGAGGCAGGTTAAAAAGAAGGATTTTCAAGCCTTGAAACAATTGAGACATGGTTGGTGTATGTGTGGCATTCAGAGGGTGAATGACAAAAGATTTAAGTGCTTTTGAACGGGGTATGGTAGTAGGTGCCAGGCGCACTGGTTTGAGTGTGTCAAGAACTGCAACACTGCTGGGTTTTCACACTCAACAGTTTCCCGTGTATCAAGAATGGTCCACCACCCAAAGGACTTCCAGCCAACTTGACAACTGTGGGAAGAAATGTCAACATTGTCCAGCATCCCTGTGGAACGCTTTTGACACTTTGAAGAATCCATACCCCGATGAATTGAGTCTGTTCTGAGGGCAAGAGGGGGTGCAACTCAATATTAGGAAGGTGTTCTTAATGTTTGGTACACTCAGTGTATATTTAGTGAACTAGTTAATGACTGTGGTATGCCGTGTCTCTCTCTCTCACTCTGTCTCTCACCGATCCAGACTGGTAGGTGAAGCTGCGTCTGCGGTTGAGCAGGGTCTTGCGGATGCAGAAGAGGGCCAGCAGGGCCAGCAGGATGGTGACACAGGTGACCGTCACAGACCCCACTACCGCCACCACCAGCTGGTAGCCCTCGCTGCCTGGACGCCCCCCCACACCCTGGGTGGTTGGAGTGAAGTCCTGGAAGCCTGAAAGGGGAGGAGGACAGGAGGAGATGAGGAGATGAGGAGGAGAGGAGGTGAGGAGGAGGTGAGGAGGAGATGAGGAGGAGATGAGGAGAGGTGAGGAGGAGGTGATGAGGAGGAGATGAGGAGGTGTGCAGTGAGAATCACCTGGGCATCTCCTATTTCTTATGTACAATAGGCTAAGTATCCTTAGTATTAGGTTAAGTATCCTTAGTATTAGGCTAAGTCTCTCTCTCTCTCTCTCTCTCTCTCTCTCTCTCTCTCTCTCTCTCTCTCTCTCTCTCTCTCTCTCTCTCTCTCTCTCTCTCTCTCTCTCTCTCTCTCTCTCTCTCTCTCTCTCTCTCTCTCTCTCTCTCATTCATTTGGCAGAGTGGTGTAATCTATCTCTCACCATCTCCCTGGGTCCTGGCATGGACCATCTTGCTCCACTCCCCCGGTACTTTAGAGAAGGCTCTCACTCTGAACTGGTAGAGAGTACTCCCGTTAAGCGCAGTCACGTCTTTAACCGTCTTGTTGCCATCGTCAGTATCTACCCAGGGGTGCAGGCTGCCCTGACCCACTGGCTGGTACTCTATGATGTACTTCACTATGCCCCCGTTAGGGTCCTCAGGGGGCTGCCACTTCACCTGCACCGCAGACACAGACAGGGGCAGGGCCTGGACATTACGAGGGGAGGAGGGACCTGAGGGAGAGGGGAGGAGAGGGAGGGAAAGGGGGAGAGGGGGAGAGAGGGGAAAAGAGAGGATACATCAGGGTTAGTATTGGTCAGAAGGTGTTATCTTATGCTACATGGCTACATGGCTACATGGCTATTGCCCAATGCTGCACAATGCTTTCATCCTGATTTCCTTTCTTTAATCATGACACACTACGAGGGCAGGGGGGAGCCAGGCACCATACACCATACATCCACCAATCATGCTCGTCAACACTCACCGCTAAGCCAATAGAAAGAGTTTTTGTTAGTTACCCTGGCTGTTGATGCGGAAGTGGTAAGGCTTAGAGGCAGGCCCCAGACTGCCACAGTTGAGTAGCCTGACGACCACTGTGTAGTCTTGGTGGTACTGCAGGTTGTAGAACTTGGTGGAGAGCACATTGAGCAGGGTGGTCTCCTCTCTCAGCTTCTCTCCTGAGGGGGAGGGCCCAAAGAGCTGCACTAAGAACCCGCTGGCCGCACCCACGGCCCCGCCCGCGTTGCCAGGCAACAGCCAGCGTACGGTGGCGTTGCGGCCCTCCACCGAACTGAAGTCAATCTCCGGTCGAACCGTTGGCTCTACAGTAGCGACACAGAACACGCAGTCAGGGAGAGGTCCACCAGCCTGGGATACTTTCTCATTCTACTGTTTACTTAGCCTCGGGCTTACAGACGGACAAAGAACATTCTGATCTGGTCACTTATAGACCTCAGAATTAAAGAACCATTCCCAGATTCAGAACCAGCACTTAAGCTGTCCACTAGGACAAACTACGACTAACTTCAACTCTCTCACACACACACACACACACACACACACACACACACACACACACACACACACACACACACACACACACACACACACACACACACACACACACACACACACACACACACACACACACACACACACACACACACACACACACACACACACACACACACACACTCCCCCTCTGCAGCTTCATCAAACCTCTGCTCTGACTTTCTTCCATTACGATACTACAAAAACTAAAATGGCCGCTATGTTGTTTCTCACCTGGACAGTCAGTCTCCATGATGGCCTCAGGCCCCAGAGTTCCCTCCCCTCCCTCCCCAGGACGGGTCAGCTGGACACGGACGTGGTAGCGTGTAGACGGCTTCAGATTCATCAGAGTTATAGGCTCTCTACTGTACACTGAAGAACATGAACAGAGAGAGAGAGCATCAGAGACCATTATCAATGTAGCATAGGGATCTAAAGTGTATACTGTATAATTAAGCAACAAGGGCCGAGCCGGGCAACACGGAGTGCCTGGACACAGCCCTTAGCCGTGGTATATTGGCCATATACCACAAACCCCAAGGTGCCTTATTGCTATTAGAAACTGGTTACCAATGTAATTAGAGCAGTAAAAATACATATTTTGTCATACCCGTGGTATACGCTCTGATATACCACAGCGATCTTTCCTGTGAAATGGATAATAACGCATGTTGCCACTTGCCAAGATGTGTAGTTGTAACTCCCATGACTTTACATGAGATCAAACTCCACCTGACATACCTATGATGGAGGACCAGGAGTCTCCAGTCTCCATGGGCTTGTAGAGGAGCTTGGTGGAGTCGATGGGTCCGTCTCCTCTGTAGGAGTCCACAGGCATCACCACCAGCTGCTTACTCCTCTTCTCCAGCAGCTTGGGAGGGGTGCTGGGGCACGGCGGCTCTGGGGAGAGAGCGGGTGGGGGTGAGGGTGTGGGTGAGACGGGTGATATGACAAGTTTCAACCAGAACATTAAAACCTTTTTGTCTACCCTTTTTCTCAGTGTGTATTTAGGACAGGTTTCCCACTCAAATCAAGTCCTGCACTAAGACGTATGTTCAAGTCCAGGACTAGGGTTCCTCTGTGTCTAGGAAAGCTGCCCTCGATGTTAAGCACCTCACACTGACTGATCTGGACCAGTTAAATACTTTTCTCTTCTGACCTTTGACAGTGAGGTTGAACTTGCGGGAGTCTTGTCCCCCATTGGTGGAGACCCTGCACTCCCATAACCCAGCATGCTCGAAGGACAGACGGGGGATCTCAAACTGGGCTGTGCTCTTATGGGAGTCCATGGTGGTGCGAGACGCCTGAGAGAGGTCCAAATAGATATGGGTAAGTCTGTATGTTGAGCCAACTGACATTAGCATAAAAAATATTCACCTATTTTCACTGTTACAAAAACACAGAATTTCCAAAATCTCACTGACTACACCATCACCGTTTGATTCCCAGTAACGGAATAATCCAATAGAAAATAAACACCCTGGCCATCCCTCTATTGCCTCTACCTTGAGCACAGAACTGTCCAGTTTGCGCAGCTCGATGCTGGTGTGGCTGGGCAGGGGGTTGCCTGTGGCAGAACACAGGATCTCAGGGCTGGAGTCAAGGTTCCACTCCAGACTACTGGCCATGTCCAAGATCTGAGGGGCGCGGTCTGATGGGGGAGAAACAGATGAAGATGAGGAAGAAGATGCTTGGTAGAGGCACCAGTGGTGATGATGAGGAGGAAGATGAGGAAGACGAAGTAATGTTTACCTACCTGATTTCTCACAGTGCTGTCCTCTCCAGCCAGTGGGACACTGACATCCACTGAAACGGTTACACACTCCCCCGTTCTTACACCTACAGCTCAGGCTGCAGTCTGCCCCGTACATGTCCCTGTGGCAGGCTGGGGGAGGAAAGACATTAGGATGGGAATGCCAAGCTGTTGAGGTTCTAATAAGTGTGTCATGAATTGCTACCTGATCTGGCTATGCATGTTATGTACGTATCTATTTTAACACATGCAGTAATGTCGATTGGTTGGTTGTACAGTACAATCAATATTTATTTGTCAATCCAAGGCTGAAAATACGCCATAACCCTATTTATAACAAATTAACTCACATTTGTTGCAGTGGTTCCCAAACCACCCGCTGGCACAGGAGCATCCGTAAGGGTCAGCCAGGCAGAACCTCAGCCCTACACAGTCCAGCTCTGACCTGCACCACTCCTGGCAGTTACGGCCAAACATCCCCTCTCTGCAGGCTGGAAGGGAAGACATTACAGTCCTAGATTTAGTACAGGACAGGCACAGTTATTTCAGACAGTTTGTCAATAGAATATACTGTATTTTACACACACACACACACACACACACACACACACACACACACACACACACACACACACACACACACACACACACACACACACACACACACACACACACACACACACACACACACACACACACACACTACAAATTAGCAATTGTGTGTATGTGTCAGCTTCAAGGCCACAATTTTATTCTTTAACATATTGCCTGTAACCCCCCCCCCCCCCCCCCCCCCACACACTCACACCCAGACACACCCACACTCACACCCAGACACACCCACACTCACACCCAGACACACCCACACTCACACCCAGACACACCCACACTCACCTGTCTCACAGCGCATCCCCATGAACCCTGGTGGACAGATACAGTCCCCGTCACTGTCGTGACACACCCCTCCATTGAGACACTCTGGACAGTCCTTGTCACAGTCGGCACCCCACTTCTTACTTGCACAGTCTGGGAGCGACAGCAGAGAAGCATCAGTGGCCAACCCACCCAAATACAAACACCTCATCCATATGTGAATCATCATACAGATCCTTGTAATGGTTAGCAGTAAGAGAGATGCTCCTGGGAGAGGTGTTGGAGGGCCAGTAGGAGGCACTCTTTCCCCAGGGCAGTGATTGGGGACATTGCCCTGTGTAGGGTGTCGTCTTTCAGATGGGATGTTAAACGGGTGTCCTGACTCTCTGTGGTCACTAAAGATCCCATGGCACTTATCATAAGAGTAGGGTGTTAACCCCGGTGTCCTGGCTAAATTCCCAATCTGTCTCTCATACCATCATGGCCACCTAATCATCCCCAGCTTCCAATTGGCTCATTCATCCCCCCTCCTCTCCCCTACTAACTATTCCCCAGGTCATTGCTGTAAATGACAATGTGTTCTCAGTCAACTTACCTGGTAAAGTAAGGGTTACATATAAATAAAGGTACGGTAAGACAGGTAAGACTATTAACTTAGTACTAACAATGTCCAACCAAAAGTGTTTCAGAGAAGAAATAACTAAATGTATTGTCAGGCTTACATCCAGATGAAAATAGATCAATCCCAGGACAGACAGTATACAATAGCAATGGGAGGTTCAGCTTATTTTACTGACTCTAATCTTTTGACTCGTTCAGTCAAAATAACGAATTTTTAGGGTCTCCCGGGTGGCGCAGGGCACTGCATCGCAGCGCTAGCTGTGCCACCAGAGACTCTGGGTTCGCGCTCAGGCTCTGTCGCAGCTGGCCGCGACCGGGAGGTCCGTGGGGCGACACACAATTGGCCTAGCGTTGTTAGGGAGGGTTTGGCCGGTAGGGATATCCTTGTCTCATCGCGCACCAGCGACTCCTGTGGCGGGCCGGGCGCAGTGCGAGCTAACCAAGGTAGCTAGGTGCACGGTGTTTCCTCCTACACATTGGTGAGGCTGGCTTCCGGGTTGGAGGTGCGCTGTGTTAAGAAGCAGTGCGGCTTGGTTGGGTTGTGTTTCGGAGGACGCATGGCGTTCGACCTTCGTCCCTCCCAAGCCCGTACGGGAGTTGTAGCGATGAGACAAGATAGTAATTACTAACAATTGGATACTACGAAATTGGGGAGAAAAGGGGGGTAAAAAAAATAAAAATAATAATAATAATAATAACGAATCTTTCAACTCATTTTATTTGAGTCAGTAATGCCCAGAGCACCAGGACCTCCTACTGGTGAACAATGAACTGAAAACTCAAGAGTCATGATTCTACATTCGTTCACCATAGGGGGCTTGTTGGAGCTGTCATTTGCGACTGAAACTTGTTAAATTTGTTGATTGCTAGGCATACAAATAAGATAATGTTTTGTTACATTCTGATACATTCGAAGTGAAGTTGTGGCCGCAACCGGACGAGATTGTGAACGACTCATGGCGGAATGCATTGCTTGACTGCTGTGAGGGTGATAAGCTCAATATCGTTCGTAAACTGCAGCCCCCAAACGATTTGCTCTCGAGTTGGAGTTTGTTGAGTAGAGGCTGTGTATGTTTTGGTTCTACAAAGCTGTGTCCATCATAACGTTCAATAATCAATGAACTGCAGTCATTCTTACACCATCTTACACTGAGCCGGAAGAGAATGTATTAATACTGCTGTAGGACTCATTGCGGCCAGCACTAGCAGGTCAAACGAACTACTAAAATGAACGAGTCAATTTGTGTATGTGTGTGTGTGTGTCTTTGTGTGTGTGTGTGTGTGTTTAATATGAACACCCCTTCTGTACCTCTGACAATCAGCCTCATCCAGGCTCCATTGATGGGACTGTCTCCCACGAAGCCTGCACTGTAGATGCCCTCGTGGGCACGAGCCACGTCCTCAAAGGTTAGCACAGTCGTACTGTTGGACACATCACCCCAGTGGGTCATGTAGAAATAGTTTCCTGGTGATAGAACACAGTATGAGTCAGGACATAGGACAATATATCATTAACATCATTAATCAATGAATCAAGCAATTGGCTATATTGCCATGTCATTTTCTCATTTAGATGAATCTATTCCCTCCCTCCGTAACTCACCATTGTACTTCCAGGTGACATCTCTCCTCTGGGAGCTGAGGACCTGCATGGCCAGGTGGACTGTGTCCCCTCTGTTAGTCGTCACTGTGAGGTGGGCCGGGACAAAAAGACCTGGAAGGAGCAAAACAGAAGAAGATGTGTTATCTCTCCCTCCCTCTCTCTCTCTCTCTCTCTCTCTCTCTCTCTCTCTCTCTCTCTCTCTCTCCCTCTCCCTCTCCCTCTCTCTCTCTCTCTCTCTCTCTCCCTCTCTCTCTCCCTCTCTCTCTCTCTCTCTCTCTCTCTCTCTCTCTCTCTCTCTCTCTCTCTCTCTCTCTCTCTCTCTCTCTCTCTCTCTCTCTCTCTCTCTCTCTCTCTCTCTCTCTCTCTGTCTCTCTCTCTGTCTCTCTGTCTCTCTCTCTCTCTCTCGCTCTTTCTCTGTCTCTCTCTCTGTCTCTCTCTCTCTCTCTCTCTCGCTCTTTCTCTGTCTCTCTCTCTGTCTCTCTCTCTCTCTCACACACACACGCTCTCATTCTTTCGCTGAGAGCCTCTTCCTTACCTTTGCTGTAGTTGTTGATGAGAGTGACTGTGACCAGGTTTCTAGTAGGACTAGTTCCCTTTGATGCATGACAATAGAAGATGCCCGTCTGGTCCACTATACCAACAAACTCATTGGCCACCACCTCCTTGGTCTTGGGCCTCTTGACGTTGTATCGGGACGGTGAGGGGAGGATGAGAATGCTGTTGTCCTTCTTGATGTCCAGGTCTAACTCTGCTGCATCCCGCTCCCCAGTGAGGCAAGATATGGAGAAGCGCTGAGGGGTGGAGGCCTCGGCGTTGGAGATCATCGTCAGGTCTGTAACCGCACCTGTACGGACGAGATGGCATCGCTCACATGATACAGTAATCTACACTATTATGAGATAAAACAACAAAGGGAAGCTACTGTAGTAATCTACTGATGTTATAAAAATCTGTTAATTCATTCTAACCCAAACAAACAGTACTAGACCTTAGGGCAGGGGTATTTAAATCTTACCCTACGAGGTCTGGGCTATTGCTGGTGTTCTGTTCTACCAGATTATTAAGAATGGGGGAAAAAAGCAATGGAACTGGCTTCGAGGTCCAGATTAGAATTTGAGGGCCTGAGGGCATAACGCTACAACCTGGGGACATATTTCAGTTACAAACTGACCTAGAATCAGTGCAACCAACATAAATCATTAGGAGCCAAATAAGAAAACACATCATATATGGTGGCACAGAAATGGTGCAACATAAATTCAACATTCCTGTTCTGTGGCATTTGAGCCCTGATCCACGGAACAATAGAAGGAAACAGGGATGAGCTCCTGCTCTCTTAGGAGGATGCATTCTGCACTCCCATTGAACTTTTATAGTAGCCCATGACTTGTTGTGTCAAATCAATTCTGATGTTCAGAAATCTAAATTACAGTTGCCTTGCATAGCCTACGTTATAGCCTTCTTTCTGGGGCATAAACATTCAGTGGAAATGATTACAACATCTAATAAGCACCTTGAGTAATGTAGCTTATACCTATTTCAGACAGAAGGTGTAGTATATTACCTGTAAAAAAATACCAGGCAATGTTTATATGGGCCCCTTTCAAACAGCCCCTTATTTACCACTTTCTTGCATGTATACATACCCCTTTTATACATGTCAGTGGGTAACTGGTAAATTAGGAAGCGAAGAGGGATGGGGGATGTTGTTCAACCTTGGGGGCTGTCTGTATTTCAAACATGGAGTTCTTAGCCTAGTGGTTAAGAGTGTTTGGCCAGTAATCGAAAGGTTGCTGTTTCAAATCCCCGAGCCGACTAGGTGAAAAACTGACGCTGTGCCCTTGATCAGGGCACTTAACCGTAATTGCGCCTGTAAGTCGCTCTGGATAAGAGCGTTGGCTAAATTAATAAAAATGTAAAAATGAAAGCCAGAAAAAAATAATAACAAAATATCCCAAAGCTGTGGATTTTTTCCATCCTCCACCTGTGTCAAGGTCATGCCACGCTTTGTGTAAGAGCTATTGAAGACTGAGATCCGAAATCGTAATATATACAGTTGAAGTCGGAAGTTTACATACACTTAGGTTGGAGTCATTGAAACTCATTTTTCAACCACTCCACAAATTTCTTGTTAACAAACTATAGTTTTGGCAAGTCAGTTAGGACATCTACTTTGTACATGACACAAGTCATTTTTCCAACAACTGTTTACAGACAGATTATTTCACTTATAATTCACTGCATCACAATTCCAGTGGGTCAGAAGTTTACATACACTAAGTTGACTGTGCCTTTAAACAGCTTGGAAAATGTCATGTCATGGCTTTAGAAGCTTCTGATAGGCTAATTGACATAATTTGAGTCAATTGGAGGTGTACCTGTGGATGTATTTCAAGGCCTACCTTCAAACTCAGTGCCTCTTAGCTTGACATCATGGGAAAATCAAAAGAAATCAGCCAAGACCTCAGGAAAAAAAGTGCAGACCTCTACAAGTCTGGTTCATCCTTGGGAGCAATTTCCAAATGCCTGAAGGTACCACGTTCATGTGTACAAACAATAGTATGCAAGTATAAACACCATGGGACCACACAGCCGTCATACCGCTCAGGAAGGAATCGCGTTCTGTCTCTTAGAGATGAACGTACTTTGGTGCGGAAAGTGCAAATCAATCCCAGAACAACAGCAAAGGACCTTGTGAAGATGCTGGAGGAAACAGGTACAAAAGTATCTATATCCACAGTAAAACGAGTCCTATATCGACATAACCTGAAAGGCCACTCAACAAGGAAGAAGCCACTGCTCCAAAACCGCCATAAAAAAGCCAGACTACGGTTTGCAACTGCACATGGAGACAAAGATCGTACTTTTTGGAGAAATGTACTCTGGTCTGATGAAACAAAAATAGAACTGTTTGGCCATAATGACCATCGTTACGTTTGGAGGAAAAAGGGGGATGCTTGCAAGCCGAAGAACACCATCCCGACCGAGAAGCAAGGGGGTGGCAGCATCATGTTGTGGGGGTGCTTTGCTACAGGAGGGACTGGTGCACTTCACAAAATAGATGGCATCACGAGGGAGGAAAATTATGTCGATATTTTGAAACAACATCTCAAGACATCAGTCAGGAAGTTGAAGCTTGGTCCAAATGGGTCTTCCAAATGGACAATAACCCCAAGCATACTTCCAAAGTTGTGGAAAATGGCGTAAGGACAACACAGTCAAGGTATTGGAGTGGCCATCACAAAGCCCTGACCTCATCCTATAGAAAATTTGTGGGCAGCACTGAAAAAGCATGTGCGAGCAAGGAGGCCTACAAACCTAACTCAGTTACACCAGCTCTGTCAGGAGGAATGGGCCAAAATTCCCCCAACTTATTGTGGAATGCTTGTGGAAGGCTACCTGAAACATTTGACCCAAGTTAAACAATTTAAAAGCAATGCTACCAAATTCTAATTGAGTGTATGTAAACTTCTGACCCACTGGGAATGTGATGAAAGAAATAAAAGCTGAAATACATCATTCTCTCTATTATTATTCTGACATTTCACATTCTTAAAATAAAGTGGTGATCCTAACTGACCTAAGACAGGGAATATTTACTAGGATTAAATGTCAGGAATTGTGAAGCACTGAGTTTAAATGTATTTGGCTAAGGTGTATGTAAACTTCCGACAACTGTATATATATTTTTTATGGTGTGGATTATTCTCCATCCACCCCTTTCAGAATATACCATCTTCATAGTCATGGCATGCTTGGTTCAACAGCTATTGATGAGAGAATATCCACTGAATATCCAGTATAAAACTAATTTTACCTTGGCCAAAAACAGGCAGGCATTGTACATTTGTGTGATATTTGACTGTGTGTGAAAGGGGTATTACTGTGTTTTTAAGATACAATTTATTTAGGGTTTAAAATTGAATGGATCAGAATAAGCTTGTCCCCCCCACTTACCTGACACAGGTATGAGGCACAACAAGTACAAGATATCAATCATAATCGTAATCCTCAAAACCGCAAATCACAAATGAGCAGTGGTTTCTCCAATCCAATTCTTCGGTTAAAAGCGAACACTTCTACATTCCGGGCGGCGGTCCCCAGCGTGCCAAAGAACCGCGCGTGTCTTTGCGCATTTCCATCAATTCCAGTAACTGTTTTTAACAGTAAAGTAATCCCCGCAGTGATATCTCTTTCCCTATGAGTGTTCCAGATCATGTCACATTCTCCAGATCTCATCTGAGCGTTCTGACTCTGGGTGGGAGAGGAGAGGAAGGAAGAGCGTCACGAGGGGAAAGAGGTCGTTACTCTCCAAAAGCCTTGGTTCTGATTTCAGGAGTTGCAGAGTTTTGCATTAGTTTGTGGATTAACCTACTTTATACTTGTCATAGAATGTAAATTCGTTTTCCAATCAATTTCTATATTTCCACCAAATTCGTTGTTAGCCAAGTCAATAATTCACGTAGGCCTAAAAAATAGCATTTAAAAAAATTATCCTGCAACAAATGTCGTCGTTGTTTTATGTATTTGCACAGTTTTGACGATGCCCAAGAATGGTTGGTTTTAATGCATTTAGATGTGCATGTGTTTTTTATTTCCCTCAGACATATTCTACATCTCTCTGCCCCAGGCTGGTCTCATAGACTAGACATAACATAGTAAATGTAAGTCAGGGACAGTGAAATTAGTATATGTATACGTTTGGTATGGTTACATAAGACAAAAGGTTACTTAACGCAAAAAACGAAAGTAAGGTGGTTGGTCGGGGTGGATGTATAACGCAAACTAGCGACTCAAAGGATGCGTGTTCGAATCGCAACACAGACAACTTCAGCATTTTAGCTTCCCTAAATGCTGACACTGCCTTTTGCATGGTAGTAATAATAGGCCTACGCACACAGAGTTTTCTCTAGCTGCAGATATGTTCTGAAAGGCCACAGTCAGATCTATGTAATAATAGTAGATGGGTAATGTAATAGCTGTGTTCTTTCCCCCCAGTAAGTTAGTTGTGATCCCTGCAGCTGGTGGTCATTTGGCCTCTCCTTCACTGTTCCAACCAGCCTGAGGAAATTATTATGAACAGTCTGCTTGTTGAGTCTCTGCTATTCTATCATTACAGCTGTAATCAGATGGATCAGGTCCCGTGTCTCACTTTTTTATACTCATTTAGAGAAGTTTAAGTACCACTCACTTCTCTTATTTCAGGACGGGCGGGCTTTGAAATGGTTGTTTTAATGTTTTCTTTACGTTTCCTGATGCCCTCAGACAACTGAAGTTGACTCAACGTCTTATTGTTCGAAACTTCCTGTTTTCGATAAGAGAGTTCAAGATTTGCTTAAAATGGAGTGTATTTCTGAGGGATTTGAGGGCTTGGTTCAGATAAATACAATTCTGATATAATCTACAACTCACTTGTTACGCTTGTCTTATGTGATTGCATGAAACTGCTCAAAATAGGTGAGGACACAACATTTCACCGTACCATTGAATAGCATAATCATAATAGAAAAATGACAAAAATACTTTGATGAGGTGTCCAGAGCAGGAGACTATTGTTATGTCTCCAGGTCAGAATGTTTCCATTTTGATACAGGCCAAACGGAGGGCACTTCCCAGTGTTGGCTCAGGTTTGTTTTAGTCTGTGGTTCTATGATGGTGACCTCCCTGTCCCTGATACTGTAAATAGACCATCACCTTGAGAGGGCCTTCCTATTTCCTCTACACAGGGTCACAAACACTCCACACACAGGACTGACTCATCACACATGACAATGAGGACAGAGACTCATCTTATCAGTCACACTGAATACACTTTCTGTCAGGGACACAAGAATTCCACACTTTTTTTGTTTGCATCAGTGCTGAGTTTATACAATTTCTTCCCAGAATGAATTACAAATAATTGCACAACTTTTTCTCAGAAGGAAATGAATCAAATCAGTTTCATACCAGTTTTTTGGAGGAGATCCAACTTGGCCGTGGTGCAAAACGTTTTATTGTTCTCAAATACTCACGCTGTTCTCAAAGATGGATGGAAGGTAGAGCACATGGACAGACAGATGCAGAAACAAACAGACATCTTGGTGGTTGCAGAGTGAGTGGACTCTGAGAGAGGAAGCACACAGGGGAAAAGACTGGATACTGTGTCGACATAGTCACTGTGGCTGCTGGGTGCAGCGAGGCGTCAAGAAGCCTGAGACAGGGTGTGTGTGCATGCATTTGAGCGCATGAGTGCCTGCCCGCCGATGCATTAGTTTGTGCGTGTGCGTGTGTGTGTGTGTGTGTGTGTGTGTGTGTGTGTGTGTGTGTGTGTGTGTGTGTGTGTGTGTGTGTGTGTGTGTGTGTGTGTGTGTGTGTGTGTGTGTGTGTGTGTGTGTGTGTGTGTGTGTGTGTGTGTGTGTGTGTGTGTGGATATTGCAGGGTGGGGCTCAGGACGTGGCTCGATACTCCTCAGACATGGCTCATTGTCCAGAGAGCTATTTGTTGTCCTGAGGTAATTATGAGCAGTGTTTGTTGACTTGCTTTAGAGGACACCGCCAGACAAACCAGCCCACCTCCCCTCGCTAGGGTCAAAACACAATATGTGTACCTCACACAAGGTCATCAATGGGAGAGCAAACGATCAGAAGAGGTTTATGTATTTATGGTGTTTACATTGGATCACATCACATGATGATAGTTTTCTGTTATTGTTAATGTAAAGAGCAGTAGGATACGCTGACCACCGGTTTTCATTGTGTTGCATGTTGCACTGTAACTGTATTACAGTGTTATTGCTTGAAGATAATCTGAACTGAAACACCAAACCTCAAAATCAAGCGGACAAATCTGGTCTGTGGGAAAATGTCAAACAGTAGAGGTGAATTTACAGCTGCACACTCCCCTCCGTGTTTTAGTACTTTTTGGACATTTTGTTGTGGTTTTAGAGGTGGTGTTGTTGGATGTCGGGTATGGGTGGACTGGTCATCTGGCATTTCGGGCAAAATGCCAGATGGTCTGGTCCATTTTTACCCTAGTGGGCACCTAATTATTAGTATATATATAATTTTTCCAAAAGGATTGTTATCTGGCTAATACTTGGGGCCTCAAGGAAAAACATGGGCCGGTATGGTTGCCTCAAGGAAAAACATGGGCCGGTATGGTTGCCTCAAGGAAAAACATGGGCCGGTATGGTTGCCTCAAGGAAAAACATGGGCCGGTATGGTTGCCTCAAGGAAAAACATGGGCCGGTATGGTTGCCTCAAGGAAAAACATGGGCCGGTATGTTTGCCTCAAGGAAAAACATGGGCCGGTATGGTTGGAAAAAAGGCAAAAAAATTGCAGGTGTGTTAGAAATGCCAGGACCGATTTCTGGTCCCAGTCCGTGCCTGGTGTGGAGTGGGGTGGCGGTGGTGGGTGTTGGGAGTGGGCCTGGAAGTGAGACTTTGTGAGAAAGTTTGTATTAAATTCCCATTTCCACCCATTGTGTGAGGAGCTGGCAGAATTCCATAAACACTGACCCACTCCTGCAAGCCCATGTGAGCCGGGTTAGGGATGCAGTGTACACCTCTCTGGCCCCTTGAGACCCCCTACCCCCCTTCCCTCCTCCCCTGTCTGTGGAGGAAACCCACCCATGGGACCCCAATCCAGACCCCTGGGGGCTCCAGGGCAGCCAGTGATTACATTACAGGGTCCAGACTCTTGAGAGGTGAGTGGAGTGGGTCAGAGGGCAATCAGTGTTACCTTATGTTAAACCCCCTTCGATGTGTAATATAATGTGTTAACTTCCCCAGAGATAACGAGGTGAAAACTACAGAAACATGTGTCTGCTCTCAGAGTCAGAACGCTGTCTGTCATCTGTATGGCTGAACAACAAGCCAAGAAGACTTCTAGTGGGGTGTGTGTGTGTGTGTGTGTGTGTGTGTGTGTGTGTGTGTGTGTGTGCGTGCGTGCGTGCGTGCGTGCGTGCGTGCGTGCGTGCGTGCGTGTGCGCGTGCGTGCGTGCATATTTGTGTGTGTCCTGGTGCTTGGTGACAGCCAGGTCCAGACACTTGTCATCTCGCCCGCCTTGTCACCATTCCCTCCTCCGGGCTGTCAGTGGAATAAGCCGCTCAGCAAATCCCACGCCTGCCACAGCTCTGTGTAATAATAAACAGCATCCACCCTGCCATCGCCATCATCAGAGATGAAAATGGTGCTGTGTTTAGAGTTAGTCAGATGGGACGACACTGAGTGAAGTGATGTGTGACAGTCAGCAGAGGGATATGAGGTCAGGTCAGCAAGTGCCGCTGGGATTCTGGGAGGATACAGGGTTATCATAAGAGGAAGTGCATAGTAGCTTGCTAGTTTGTAGCACATGTCAGCCTCAAGGCCTAAAATCATATGAATTAATTTATGTTGGCTACTATGAGCCCAGAAAACCCCACTGTGTTTGCATGGACGTAAACACACGTACACAAGCACACCATGATCCTGTCAGTGTGACAACCTTAAAATAAAGTGCAGTGATAAAACAGTTAACATTCAATTGAAACACTCCACACTCCTCATGAATCACACAGCCAATTTATATATCTTGTATTGTAATTTGCACTGTACTATGTATAGGACCTAGATATTGTGTGTATGATGATATATAAGCTATGTGTGACGTTTTAAATTTATGTATTTCAGTCCTTGACTAGTAATGCTCTGTACTCTGTATTATGTCATCAGAGTAGCTGATGCTTTTGCAGTGGCTGTTGGAGATGCTAATAAATACCAGAATCAAGTGAAGTCCCCATGGAAACAATGCTCTGCCATGTTCCATCCTTCCCATTTCCTCTGTTCCTCAGCAGTCTTCTTCTCGCCACACAAATGTATTGAGTCCTGCAGATACAGCTTGGCACGCTATCCTGTCTGGTATGGTCATGGCTAGAAGGGCTCCTCCAGCTTTCGGTCAAATTAACGTCAGATTTTACTTTTCGGAGCAGGTTAGGAGAATTAACGTAGCAGGTTAGGAGAATTAACATAGCAGGTTAGGAGAATTAGGTTAGGAAAGGGGTTAGGGTTAGCTAAAATGCAAAAAAAAAAATGACATTAATTTGACTAAAGCTGTATCCCTTCTATGGCCATCTGATACCTAAACCCAGTCTTTCCCTGCTGTAGAAACACAAGATGTATTCGTGTTTTTCTTCCGCTTGATTTACTAGACAGCTTGTTTAACTTGTTTCCAATTAAGTAATTGGCAGTACATTTACTCCACAACCCATTGCCACCCACGCATTAGTAATAATTGATACAATCAATCAATATGAAAGTGTATATCTTCAGTTCAGTGATCTCTAAAAGGACTGACACAGTACAATGGATTCATACTGGCTTCTCTCCATAATAAACCATTCTACACCCTCTCCATGTGTGTCAGTTGAGTGGAAATTGGCCCGACATTATTGGTCCATGTGCTTGGAACTGAGTGCCATGTTTCCAGCCGTACCCTCATTCCCTTTGTCTGTCCTGATCTAGAAAGACAACATGGTCCTCATAAAGCCTGTGGCAGCCCCCAGCTGCTGCCCCAGTTGAGGGTGAAGCAGAGGGGGAGAATGGTTTGAGGGTAGGGCAGGGGAGGGGAGATGATTGGATGAGAGTGAGGATGAGGAAGGGGGGAGGATGGCGCAGGGGAAGATGGGTAGCCATTGGTCCTGCACCAGCTCTCGAACAGGGTTGACCCATAGTTCCAGGGCAAAAGAGCACCAAACAGGGGCTTCCCTGTGGAGCAGGGCACAGAGGTCGGTCGTTCCTGCTGTACATACCTGAATCTACACAGACCATACACTCATGTCTGCATATACAAAAAAATGTCAGGAAAATAACCTCTCACTCAAACGTCAACAAAACAAAGGAGATTATCGTGGACTTCAGGAAACAGCAGAGGGAGCACCCCCCTATCCACATCGACGGGACAGCAGTGGAGAAGGTGGAAAGTTCCTCGGCGTACACATCACTGACAAACTGAAATGGTCCACCCACACAGACAGTGTGGTGAACAAGGCACAACAGCGCCTCTTCAACCTCAGGAGGCTGATACACGCTCAAAAGCATGTACTTTCAGGAACACGCACAAACTTTCAAAAACATGCAGGCACAACACACACACACACACACACACACACACACACACACACACACACACACACACACACACACACACACACACACACACACACACACACACACACACACACACACCCCAAAACTCCCCTGTTGACATTATGGAAAATCAACAGATCAAACTATGAAAGTTGAGGTGCAAATAGAAACACAACATTCAACAATTTCAAAGATTTTACTGAGTTACAGTTCATATAAGGAAATCATTACATTTTAATTAATTAATTAGGCCCTAATCTATGGATTTCACATGACTGGGCAGGGGTGCAGCCATGGGTGGGCATGGGAGGGTAAAGGTCCACTCACTTGGAAGCCAGGCCCAGCCATTTAGAATGAGTTTTAACCTACAAAAGGGCTTTATTAAAGATGGAAATAGTCCTCAGACCCCCCCCCCCCCCCTCTCTGACGATCCCGCAGGTGAAGAAGCCAGATGTGGAGGTCTTGGGCTGGTGTGGTTACTCGTGGTCTGGGGTTGTGAGGCCAGTTGGTCATACTGCTAAATTCTCTAAAACGATGTTGTAGGTGGCTTATGGTAGAGAAATCAACATTCAATTCTCTACCAACAGCTCTGGTGAACATTCCTGCAGTCAACATGCACAACATTTGAGAGAAATAAGCTTTTTGTGTGTGTGGAACATTTCTGGGATCTTTTATTTCACCTTACACGTTGCATCTACAGTTGAAGTCGAAAGTTTACATACACCTTAGCCAAATACATTTAAACTCAGTTCTTCACAATTCCTGACATTAATCCTCGTAAAAATTCCAGGTCTTAGGTCAGTTAGGATCACCACTTTATTTTAAGAATGTGAAATGTCAGAATAATAGTAGAGAGAATGATTTATTTCAGCTTTTATATCTTTCATCACATTCCTAGTGGGTCAGAAGTTTACATACACTCAAATAGAATTTGGTAGCATTGCCTTTAAATTGTTTAACTTGGGTCAAACGTTTCAGGTAGCCTTCCACAAGCTTCCCACAATAAGTTGGGTGAATTTTGGCCCATTCCTCCTGACAGAGCTGGTGTAACTGAGTCAGGTTTGTAGGCCTCCTTGCTCGCACACGCTTTTTCCGTTCTGCCTACAAATTTTCAATAGGATGAGGTCAGGGCTTTGTGACGATCACTCCAATACCTTGACTTTGTTGTACTTAAGCCATTTGCCACAACTTTGGAAGTATGCTTGGGGTCCTTGTCCATTTGGAAGACCCATTTGCGACCAACTTCCTGACTGATGTCTTGAGATGTTTCTTCAATATATCCACATAATTTTATATAAATATAGGAGAAGGTACAGAATATAAATATAGGAGAAGGTACGGTATATAAATATAGGAGAAGGTACAGTATATAAATATAGGAGAAGGTACGGTATATAAATATAGGAGAAGGTACTGTATATAAATATAGGAAAGGGTACGGTATATAAATATAGGATAAGGTACGGTATATAAATATAGGAGAAGGTACAGTATATAAATATAGGATAAGGTACGGTATATAAATATAGGAGAAGGTACAGTATATAAATATAGGAGAAGGTACGGTATATAAATATAGGAGAAGGTACGGTATACTAATATAGGAGGAGGTACGGTATATAAATATAGGAGGAGGTACAGTATATAAATATAGGAGGAGGTACAGTATATAAATATAGGAGGAGGTACGGTATATACATTTAGGAGGAGGTACAGTATATACACAAACCAGAGAAGAAGACAAAGACAGAGCATGATTCTTTTATCAAGAAAACACAGATGTATTCCAAGGACACAAAACAAAGCCTGAGAAGATTAAAACGGGAGAGAAAAGCATGTCTGATGTTCCCACGAGGGAGATGAAATGAGCAGCAAGCAAGTGAGAGTGACAAAGAGCTAAAGAATGAGAGTGAGAGAGACAAAACCATGAGCTCTGTTCGTCAGCTTGAGCACAGGAAGTGGTGCTGCTGGAGCTGATATGTGTTCAGGAAGTGGCTGGAGCATGGGGCAGGAATCCCCCAGCGTGCAGCCTTGTCAGGCAGAGGCAGCCTGGAGCAAAGGCATAGACAGGAAAGCCTATGTGTCTCCTGTCTGCCTTCGGGGTATTTGCTCAGCCCTCTGCCCACGGCCCAGGGAGCAGGGACTATAGTTCCCATCAGCCAGTGGGGGAAAGCAGCTGGAGCAGGGACTATGTAGTTCTCATCAGCCAGTGGGGGAAAACAGCTGGAGCAGGGACTATAGTTCCCATCAGCCAGTGGGGGGAAACAGCTGGAGCAGGGACTATAGTTCCCATCAGCCAGTGGGGGGAAACAGCTGGAGCAGGGACTATAGTTCTCATCAGCCAGTGGGGGAAAACAGCTGGAGCAGGGACTATAGTTCCCATCAGCCATTGGGGGAAAACAGCTGGGGCTGTGGACGGTCGCCACCGACCCAGCATGGAGTGCTTCCAACCAAGCCAGCGATCTGAGGAGAGTGTGTTGTATTAATAGTGACGCGTGCTGATGCACAGACAGTCCTTGCCCTGGTATCTAATCTAATGGGCAGTTTTCTGCAGAAGCCTGTTTGATGTCCTGATGTGCCTTGTGTTTCACTGTTTGACAAGCTACCTAGATGTGTATCATCAGGATGTATGAGGTAGCTCAGGTTCAATTCCCAACGGTTCAAGGGCACACCCCTAAAGTATACCCTTCACCTTGTATATTTACAGTACATGAACACCTGCTGTGGGGTTTACTACAGGGATGCAGATACAGATCTCTTTTCCTATTGTGTAACTACGCAGAAGGGTGATTAAAGCTCTTTTATATCTGAGGGCCACCCAGTCCTATGTGTGGGTACTGTTGTGTCCCATAATGCTTCCCAGTGGGTTTCTACTCTGCATCAGACTATTGTTATAGCCTGCTAGTTCACACACTGGGTGAAGAACCCAAGCCAAACACTGAAGTGATATAAATAATTTATTAACACATCACTTGGACAAATCAGTTTCCTCACAGAGACCACAGTTTCTGGCGGTTTCCACCTCAAAAAGAAAGTGAATGTTCTTGCAATTGAATACAAAGGTCAAAGTTCTAAATTCGTCTTTCCAAACTCCAGACTAGCTTTTGGATAATGAATTCAAGCAATTGAAATGTAACAAAACTAGCAGTTATGACCTTAGGCACCTAAAATCAAGAAAATAAAGAACATTATGTGTCTTCACCTATTGTGTAATATGTGGGAGCCAATGTAATATCCAGACAGCGCAACCTGAACGTAGCATGGTAAATTTAAATCAGTCTCCCTCCATTTTGTATGATATGTTACAAATTCCAATTTGCTGTGGCTAACGTTAACGTTAGCTAGGCAGCTAACGCTAACGTTAGCTAGGTGGCTAACGTTAGCTAGGCTAGGTGATAATGTTAGAGGAAGGGTTAGCTAACATGTTAGTAGGTGCAGAGTAGCTAAAAAGTATAAGCAAAGTTGCTAATTAGTTCAAATGCTGAAGTTGTCTGTGATGAGATTCAAACACGCAACCTTTGGGTTGCTGGACGTTTGCGTTACACACCCACCAATCCACCGTGGCATACCATCCTCCTTTTGTTTTTGGCTTGTAACCATACCAACAGTAACATATCAAACTAATTTCAGTGTCCCGGATTTACTTTTACTATGTTACATCTAGTCTATGAGACCAGGCTGAACAGGGAAAAACAGAAGTCTCTTAATGACATTCTAAGTGCCAAAAAAAAACAGCCCAGACTGTCTGGTGGATTGTTTGTGTCCTAGCCTCTCCCTGTCCCCCTCTCCATTGTAATGTACTGTACTGTATACACGTGTTGTTATTTCCCCTGCTTTACAGAGGCAGTGAGGCCATCACAGCTGTCTTACAGAGGGAGCTTGACCACTGACCTCAACTACCATACCACTGGGACAAACAGCAGGAGTCCCTGGAGGTACGGGTGGGAAACCCCACGACTCCTTTACTGCTGAGTGGCCAGTTTGCAGGGTCATGTTCATTAGGGCACACAGTAGCAAATTGTTTTGCAATAGAAGACAAAAGCAAGCATTTATTATTAGACCAGTTCAGGTAGTCCCTCCGTTTGGCGCCTAATGAATATGACCCTGCTGTCCTGCCATCTGCCTCCCCTAACGAGCCGAGGCCTCTTAGGAACGTGCTAGAAGCACAAGAGGATTGGAGGCCTGGAGTGCATACTGCAGGTTCGGCGCAGGGAGCAGGACAGGATGTGGCCCTATTGTTTTCTGGATCCCCCTCTTTTCCTTCCAGGGTTGCAGAAGGCCGCTCTCTCTCCCTCAAGGCCCGAACATCTTAAAGTAAACAAAAAACGCTTCACATGTATCTTGTCTGTTTCCCTCTCTCAGATCCAGACGTTTTGAGAGATAGGGTGGTTTTATAAGAACAAAGCAAAGTGTGTCTGTGGGGTGCGCTTTATTAAATGTGCAGTAGCGTCTGTGCTATATCATATCCTGACTGTGGATAGACTATGTCCGTGTAAAAGTAAGCTTATGTGATGTGTAAATGTGAATGTGTATTGACGTGTAAATAACATGGGTTCTCAGCTGTGAACCCAGATAACAGGAACAGTGTTCTGTGTGATACTGACTACTATTGTGTATAAACATTCTGACATAAGGGAGGACAAAGCATGTCATTTTATAGCACCACGTTGTTATTGAATTGACTATCGACTCTGATCAGGTCTCGTGTAGTACCATTGGATAAAGGCAAGGGAAAGTAGGAGGGAGAGGCGAGCACACCTATGTAGTTACAAAGTTACTCATTAACCTAAGTCCTTCAGAACACGACTGAGGTGAACGCACCCCTTTCAACCTTTGCACAACATGCCTCCATTTTATAGCAAAGGCGAAATACAAACTTACAGTGACAATGCTGCATTAATGTGAGCTATAAGGAAGAGGACATATTGTTACCTGGGTTTCAGGTACATACGGACCAGGCTGACCAGGTAGGACACTTCTAATGAGCGGATTTTCTCTAAATGTTAACCTTTTGGGCTGTTTCCATTTGTCAACATTGAGATCATATGACCTCCCGATTCTCTTATTGATCATTTAGTACTGTGGTTACGGTAATACAGTATGTTGGTATATTTCTATGACATACTAGTATAATAACCAAATGCAAACAACCTTTTGATCAATCTCAACTACAGTATATCAGTAATTATGTTTTGACGACTATTACGAGATATAATACCATGAAAGTGGATGAATGAGCGAGAAATGGATATATAGATGCATGTTGCTCAGCCAGGCAGTCGTGCCCACATGTTGATACCCGCCATTTGCTGTTTTCATCAAATAAGGCTAAACCTTTGACAGCCAACGCCTTGATAATAATGTAAAACATTGTTCATTCGGGGAGGATGATGTGGTGAGGTCTAGTTACATTAACAAGGAGACACAGGAAGCTAAAGGTCTGTCAAATGCATTACTCTTTGATGCCACTAACCTCTAAAGCTAAAGATATTAGTTTCTGGTGTATTTGTTTCTAGAAGTTGCTTGGCTCTATTGCTGACACTGTGTAGGCTTTTAAACAAATGTTAGAAAGAATTGTGCCTATTGCCAGTTGCTTTGTTTATGACTTGCAGTGGGATTAACAGAGTTGCAGATGTGAAACTCATTAACCCACAACAGTCTAAGCCCTGTCTAAGCTGGGGGAGGGTTCTAGTAAGCTATATGGAATTGTTTTAAGAAGGTCATACCAAGGATCATTAGCTATTTGATTTTGAATTTTAAGACCACTTGAAGTATAAAAAATAATACAGTATTAAAACATTATGTGATGAAAATGTTAATTTGACCTTCCTGGTATTAGCCCATACAAACAAATTGAATAACACATTCACCACATGGAAAAACAGATAGTGCCCCAAAGAATCTAAAGGAAGTTTGTTCTGAAGTATCTGTCCTATGTCTCTCAGAAACGTTTTATTTAAATTTGTACATGCATTTTAACCCCTTATTTTTGTCATGAAACAGTCTCCACATATACACTACATGGCCCAAAGTATGTGGACACCTGCTCGTCGAACATTTCATTCCAAAATCATGGGTATTAATATGGAGTTGGTTCCCCTGTTGCTGCTATAACAGCTTTTCACTAGATGTTGGGACATTGCTGCGGGGACTTGCTTCCATTCAGCCACAAGAGCATTAGTGAGGTTGTGCGCTGATGTTGGGCAATTAGGCCTGGCTCGCAGTCGGTGTTCCAATTCATCCCAAAGGTGTGGGTTGAGGTCAGGGCTCTGTGCAGGCCAGTCAAGTTCTTCCACATCAGACGAAGGACTGCTTTGTGTGTCACTTCCGTATCCAGAGAGGAGAACGAGGAGTGGGGAAGAAGAGGGATGAAAGGGACAGGACCCGGGCAACCCATTACAGAACAGAAAGATGTGGCATTGGGCTGCAAGGACGGGAGTGTGTGGCGGGCTGGTCAAGGAGCCCCTTTCAAAGCGTACCGTTAAACATAAAGTACACACACTCATGCAGATGCATGCACACACACACACACACACACACACACACACACACACACACACACACACACACACACACACACACACACACACACACACACACACACACACACACACACACACAGGGCAAAAACTGGTTGAATCAACATTGTTTCTACGTAATTTCAACCAAAACATTCAATGTGATGACGTTGAATCAACATGGAAAATTGATTGGATTTGAAAAAGTAATCAACATAAGAGAATTTCGTATTTTTAACCTAAATCCAATGACATTGTGAAATGTTTTGTTGATTTTATGTCGAATTCACATTTGTTGACAACTCAACCAAATGTAAATTAAAACAAGACTTTGAACTGTGCTACTACACACATAGCCTCTTGTGGGCTCCTGGGCTTCCCATAGCTCCCAGCCGTGGTGTCGTTGTGCCTTTACTGTGCGAGGACAGGAAGAGATTAAGAGATCCCCACTCGGGTCTTTACAGCCAACCATGCTGAGCTTAATACCAGAAGGAGGAGAGGAGAAGAAGCCTAATGGCAGAGCGACCAGCCAGTAGGCCCCCTCTGTGAAAAATATCTTTGGTGCCAAGAGGACTCTACAAACAGGCCGGGATCAGATTAAAAAACAAAGAGAGAAGAAAGATACACAGTCACAGATGTGAGAAGAACAACATAAGAGCAATCTGCAGAACAAAATATATTGTTAAAGTGTGTGAAAGAGCTCTTCAGTCTTTAACTAAATGCTTTAAATCGACTTTTTATTGTATAGAAAGTGTGTACACACACCTGCATAGAAAATGTACAATACATGTGGGAACACTAAACTGGTACTCTTGTCTTTGTGAGAACATGCCAATAGACAATCTTCAGAATGTGCAATGAGTCCGCGGATCTGTATATAACATAATGAGTCAACACTGCATGCAAACAAATGTAAATTTAGCAAATTTGCTTAAAGAAGAGCATAAGAGGTCACTGGTTTTAGTTATGTCAAAAAACTGTTTATGTTTTCAACACGATTCTGGTGTGTTTTAGGGCCAGTCATTTTCCTGGGCAGGTCACATAACTATACCTTGTTGGGGGCCTATGTCAGTAAGGTCACAGGCCCTATGAGTCAGGGCATAGTGAATACATTTGAATTTATTTGGGGTTATAAACATATAAAACAAGATGTAGAAAGAATTCCCAGAGGATAAAGAATGAATTAAAACACTTGTCTCAATTAAGTTCTGGTTATCTGGTTATTATTTCTCAATTCAGTTCTGGTTATCTGGTTATTATTTCTCAATGCAGTTCTGGTTATTATTTCTCAATTCAGTTCTGGTTATTATTTCTCAATGCAGTTCTGGTTATCTGGTTATTATTTCTCAATTCAGTTCTGGTTATCTGGTTATTATTTCTCAATGCAGTTCTGGTTATCTGGTTATTATTTCTCAATGCAGTTCTGGTTATCTGGTTATTATTTCTCAATGCAGTTCTGGTTATTATTTTTCAATTCAGTTCTGGTTATCTGGTTATTATTTTTCAATTCAGTTCTGGTTATCTGGTTATTATTTCTCAATGCAGTTCTGGTTATCTAGTTATTATTTTTCAATTGAGTTCTGGTTATCTGGTTATCATTTTTCAATGCAGTTCTAGTTGTGATTCATTTGTCAGTTTGATTAATACTTAGTTGTGACTCATTTGTCAGTCTGATTAATACTTAGTCTTTGTCTGTCCATCTGTGATTCCTACAGGAAGCGGGGGAACCATGGGGTCCTGGGGCCACGGCCTGTGTGTGGTTTTGTGTTTCTGGGGAACAGTTAGCGGGAGCATGCTTCAGAGTCGCACTGTTGGCCCGTGTACTGTCAATACTGGCACGGTAAGAAAGACACACAGCTTTCTTCTTCTCCCTGTTTTCTTCTCCTCTTTTTCTTGCCGTTGTTCAGTTCCAAGCAGTCACGTGAGGAAACACTATGGGGAATTTCCTGTTTGAGACATTTTTCCTGTTGTTGATCATAAGATAGTGTTACCTCTGGGAGTGAAGTCTGATTCGTTACAGGATATCAACATAAGAATTATGTAAAGATTAAGGCTCTCTTTGAGCGAATTGATTTGTTGTTCACAACTTTATTTGTTATATATGAGATGGTTTTCTTTATCTTTCGTTTTAAAGTTACATGGAATATTTATTTATCAGCACCAGACAGTTGCAAAGACTCCTAATTAATTCATTAACACCACATGTTTTTATTCACCCATATAATGGCTTTAGGGAGAAACTTCCAAAAATCATAAAGTTCATTTTACACCTCTTGATTCTTGCTAAATGGCAACCACAATATGGGAAGGGTTGGCTTGACCAATCTTGTCCATCTCTTCCCCAAGGCATCATTTAACTGCAGTTGGAGGAAACTGGCTCATATTCCAACAGAGATATGGGACAATGCAACCACACTGGACCTCTCCCAGAACCACCTCAACTTAACTAACCCTCAACACCTCAGACAACTACAGAGGTTGGATCAGCTGGTTAACCTCAATCTCTCAGGCAACTACCTCCCTCTGCTGGGGAAAGACAACCTCTGCAGCCTCCCCTCCCTGCATACACTAGACCTCAGTGGCTGCCAATTGACTTCCATAGAGGCTGGAGCTCTGCAGGGTTTACCCAGTTTAGGGAAGCTGTTTTTGGGGCACAACAGACTGCAAGTCCCCCTGTCTGTCTCCACTCGAGATATAGTAACTATATCCATCCTGGATCTCCATGGGAACCAAGAGCTTGAGCGTGGCTCTGATGATTTGTCGACAGGAATCAGAAGACCATCTCATAGAAAACTGTTGACAAATGACCGTGAACATCCCACCACAACTCCAACTAACACAATGACTACAGCTAATGGTAAGGATCTCATAACAATTTACTTCTGCCTCATATCATCTAATTTATATGTAGTTAGGTCATCATATAATTATCAGCTGTCATAGAATTCTTTGATGCTTACTCAAGCGGTCTTGGCGGTTATAGCTGTGATGTAATTCATAATAATGATTTGAACAGTAAAACCTATTCCCCTCTCGCCTAACAGGCACAGAGTCGCCTGGTCAGAGCCGCCCCTCCCACAGTTGGCAATATATGGTGGCAGTCCTTGTGACGGCCATCTCCCTCTCCCTCCTCATCGCCAGCCTGGCCAAATGCCAGCTGGTCCGCCGCTACCTAGCCAGCTATCGCCACACCCGTCTGACCGAGCAAGACACAGCCAGCCAGTGTGACCCCAACAGTCTGGAGGTGGGCTTCTCTATGTACAACCATGCGGGACAGGCACAGAGCCCCCACCCTGCTCCTGTCCCCCAGGGAGAGATGGACATAGAGGATGAGGAAGATGATGATGGCTTCATAGAGGATAACTACATACAAGCCAGCGAGAGGGAGAGGGCTAAGAGGGCACTTGAAGTGGAGGAAGAGGAGGAAGAGGATGGGATGGACTTTAGCATTGGCTAGGAAGAAAGGGAGAAGGTGGAAAGAGAGGGGAGAGAATGAGAGAGGGAAGAGAGCGAGAGAGAGGTCACTAGCCTATTTGGACACTGATTGGGGCCAATGCAGATATTAAACATAAGCATGTCTATTTCCATCATCTTTAGAGGGAAAAAACAGTCACAGAGACAGATTAATACAAAACTGACATAAGCAATAACTCAATTTAGCTCCGCAATAGTGCACCTTTGCCTGTGTCTTTCAATGGATTTCAAAATTGGGCTGGCTGTTTGTACGGACTTTGTTAGAAAATTATTATTTAAAGTGGGTCAAATAATCAATCAATCAATTTGTTTTTGAGTTAGATTTTTCTAAGTTCCAACTCAGTTTTACCAATGAATTTGATGTTGTTTGGGTGTGCCTGCACTCCATTTTGTTACATTTGTAGATAAAATAAAACGTTTTCAAATTCAATAGCGTACCTGTTTTTCTTTCTGTAGAAAAATACATACAATTATCTTGAAACAGTTAGGCATATGCGTCGATCTATGATAATGTATAGCAATGCTTTATATAATACAATAGACAAACACGCCTGATAGTAGCCTATGCATAACTTAAGCAGAATAGAAGAGAATCGATACCATATGTAGACCTAATAATTGATGTAGGATTGGTTTTGCATGCTCTGTTGCGTTGAAAGCTGCTTGACAGGTCTGACGACGAAATACTACCCGGAAAGAGCAGTGGCGTGCATTAGACAACAGCGCGCGATGGGAGATGCACTGAATGAAATGTTGTAAGGGATATTCAACGTCAAAACATTTATATTTTTTGTGCTATTAGTTTATCAGGATGTCGGCGTCTGCTATATTCATCCTGGACCTTAAAGGAAAGGTAAGCTGAGACTTGACAGTCTACGTGGCACTGGCGGATAAGTTTATAGTTTGACATCGATTAGTCTTGCGTTGCTGTTGCGGTTTTAAGGAAGACTAGTTCGCGACGAGGCTAGGCATCGATCAACAGCGCCTGCATCTGCCAGTGTAGCGCAGAAATCCATGCGTAAAAGCGCACATAAGAAAATGAAAGCGCGGTAGGGAAGGCTATAGTAAAATTACATACTTGTTTATCTTTTAATATTTACAACTAAATGTATTTGTTTCTCAGAATTCGTCACTAGCTATGTTTCCAATAGCTTGTCCAGTGATTTTTTTTGTAGACATTTAAGAAAGTTCGCATAGAAAATAGATTCTACAATTGTCTGCTAAGGTGTTTCTATTGAACTATCTTGTGTCGATGAAAACAGCTGGACGTAATGACGTCACACCTAAAAAAAGAAATCGACAATTTTTTTTTGTGATTGATGTGTTTTGATTACCCATTTAGGCAAATTGCGCATTAATACATGGGCCTGTATGCCCTCCCTATCCGTTTAATGTCTCAGGTAGCCCGCGAAACCCCGAATGGATAGAATACAATAATTGACCATGGTGAAAGTTGCACTCTTTTAGATCTGAAATAATTGGATGGAGAAACTTGCCAACCAACCAGGAAATCGAGGCATAGCAATTTAGGCATTCTTGAAAGTCAGGCCAATCCTTATCCTGCATATACATGTTTTTTGTTGAAACAAAATATTTAGCAAGCAGTAGAAATGTAGAATTAAATGTGAAGTGGAGCTTATATACTAAACAAAAATATAAACACAACATGCAACAATTTCAAATATTTTACTGAGTTACAGTTCATATAATGAAATCAGTCAATTGAAATAAATTCATTAGACCCTAATCTATGGATTTCACATGACTGGGAATACAGATATGCATCTGTTGGTCACAGATACCTTTTAAAAAAAAGTAAGGGTGTGGATCAGAAAACCAGTCAGTATCTGGTGTGACCACCATTTGCCTCATGCAGCGTGACACATCTCCTTCGCATAGAGTTGATCAGGCTGTTGATTGTGGTCTGTGGAATGTTGTCCCACTTCTCTTCAATGGCTGTGCGAAGTTGCTGGATATTGGAGGGAACTGGAACACGATGTCGTACACGTTGTCGTACACGTCGATCCAGAGCATCCCACACATGCTCAATGGGTGACATGTCTGGTGAGAATGTAGGCCATGGAAGAACTGGGACATTTCATTTTCAGCTTCCAGGAATTGTGTACAGATCCTTGCGACATGGGGCTGTACTGAAACATGAAGTGATGGCGGCGAATGAATGACACGACAATGGGCCTCAGGATTTCATCACGGTTTCTCTGTGCATTCAAATTGCCATCGATAAAATGCAATTGTGTCCGTTGTCCGTAGCTTATGCCTGCCCATACCATAACCCCACCGACAGCATGGGACTCTCTGTTCACAACATTGACAAACAGCAAACCGCTCACCCACACGACGCCATAAACACTAGCTGCCGTCTGCCTGGTACAGTTGAAACTGTGATTAATCCGTGAAAAGCACACTTCTACAGTGTGCCAGTGGCCATCGAAGGTGAGTATTTACCCACAGGAGTCGGTTACGACGCCGAAATGCAGTCAGGTCAAGACCTTAGTGAGGACGATGAGCATGCAGACAAGCTTTCCAGAGAAGGTTTCTGACAATTTGTGCAGAAATTCTTTGGTTGTGGAAACCCAGTTTCATCAGCTTTCCGGGTGGCTGGTCTCAGACGATCTCGCAGGTGAAGAAGACAGATGTGGAGGTCCTGGGCTGGTGTGGAAACACATGGTCTGCAGTTGTGAGGCCGGTTGGACATACTGCCAAATTCTCTAAAACAACGTTATGGTAGAGAAATTAACATTCAATTCTCTGGCAACAGGCCTGGTGAATATTCCTGCAGTCAGCATTCCAATTGTACAACTGTGGCATTGTGTTGTGACAAAACTGCACATTTTAGAGTTGCCTTTTATTGTCCCCAGCACAAGGTGCACTTATGTAATGACCATGCTTAGTAAGCCTCTTGATATGCCATAACTGTCAGGTGGCTGGATTATCATGCAGAAGGATAAATGCTCACTAACAGGGATGTAAACAAATGTGTGCACAAACTTTCAGAGAAATAAGCGTTTTGTGTGTGTGGACAATTTCTGGGATATTTTATTTCAGCTCATGAAACATGCAACCAACACTTGACACTTTTATATTTTTGTTCAGTGACCAAAATCCACCCCATTTCAAACCCATACAAATATTGTTGATCTTCAGAAACATTTTTTCGCGACCTTGCTTTTGTCGAATACACCTGGGAAACCTGCCCTCATACCACAGTAGGCATTGACCACATTGGCATTCCACTTTGTGATCGGATCAATTATATATTTCACGTTTGTTGTCAGAGAAATAGCAATCTACTGCAGCGATCTCTGAACCCCAGATGGTTTATATGTGCCTCTTCTAAAATTGGAAATAATTTATTGTCAAATTATAGCGCATTCACAAACAACCATTCACAGCAGACGATGGACTGTTGTCGGGGAGGTTACAGTGTAGCAGCAGTGCAGTAAGTAGTCCGAAAATTTGAGTTTCTATTGGACAAATGTAGGTAGGTCCCTCCCCGTTTCGTTCCGTTTGGATATGTTTGGTTCGTAGTGAAGATATCGCTGAGGTGTATTCATTACCCCGAATCTGTTGCAGAACGTTTCAGTTGGACAAATTCCGGTAGGGAACCTCCTCGTTTCGTTTGGAAGACCTAATGAATGTGGCGCCGGTGTTGTGAATAGAAACATTCCTGGTCAAACTTGTTCTGCAACACCAAAGTGCACCATGCCTATTCAATATTAGGCTTTACCTGCCAGACTGGTCAGGCAACGTTTTCTCTTGTTCTGTGCTCATATTTCTTATTAAACTTACAGTATGTTTACAAAGTTGCTAACTGTTTAATTTACTAACAGATATATCATTAACATGCAATAATAGCCTACATTCATTGGCTTGAAGCCAGCTCAGACAGCAGGGCTGCGTTCAGTACGTTTCTATGTTCTGGAACGTTCAACTGAACGTAAACGGTTGGGTTGTTGGACGCTGTCAGCATGGCCACTGTCCTTTAAATAAGTCACTCATTGCTTAAAGCCACACCCACCAAACAGGAGAAAACATACCTCAAAGTCTGTTCAAACTTACAAGAATGTTTTGGAGAAACATGTCATTCAGTACAAACCATTCCATAGCGTAGCAAACGTTCAGGCGAACTGAACGGACCTCAGAGTATTTTCTTATCACACCAAACCTGACTTTCCTTATTTGGATGGTCATGTTAATAATATTTTGGAGAAAGGACAAAAGGCCCCACCAGTGCCTGAAGGTGTCAGGGGGAAAGATTACCATCTCATAGGCCCCAGGGGGAAAGATTACCATCTCATAGGCCCCAGGGGGAAAGATTACCATCTCATAGGCCCCTGCCTGCATCCCTGATAGTGCTGATTAAAGCCTTTCTCTCTTTGCCCTGGGAGCAATCTAATACCTCTGACCCAGGCTGGACTGTACTGGAAGCCCCAGCTGCTCCCTGGCTGGAGGGCAAACAGACATGCTTCCAATGTAGCTGTTTCATTGGTTGTCTGTCTCTTGGAGACTAGGGTGGCTGTATACAGGCAGTGTATCAACACACTGGTTGTCTGTCTCTTGGAGACTAGAGTGGCTGTATACAGGCAGTGTATCAACACACTTGTTTGTAGTAGTGAGATGTTATGAATGTAGCTTTATGCTGTACTGTTCATGTAAATGTTTCACAATCTCTGTCTTTGAAATATATTGTTATGCTGATAAATGGCTGCTTTGTTTAGTACTCTGACTTCACTGGAAAGTTAAAGAATGGCCACCAGCACCCTGATGAATTCTCCCCAGCTCGCAAATTTAAACAGTGTCTATTCTTTACTTTGTATACCCTGCACCTGCAATTCTGGATGAGTGTACACTACTTTTAAAGTGCACGTTTTCTGTCTCAATATGTGTGAAACTACACGATGTATAGATACTGTAGATCTTTCAGGATTAAATATTGAGTTGCCATGTGTGCTTGATTGTCAAACCCTGTCCTTCTCGGAGGTAAAAGGCAAGTTTTTTGGAGACCCTCTGGTAGCTTGATAGATACTCCATGGTTGTTTACCTCCAAATGACTGAGCTGGTTTTCCCAAACGGCACCCTATTCCTTATGTGGACTCTGGTCAAAAGTAGTGAGTCACATAGGAAGAGTGCCCTTTGAGACTGACCCTAAGCGATCGCTAGTCTGTTTATCTTAATTGAGATGTGCCGTCAGCCTCTGAAGATCATACAGACAGTAGTTCATATCGATTGTAAACAATGCCTCATTAACAATGACCAGTATCCTGTTACCAAACAATCTTCCCCTGGCAGAATTGTCCTATAGTTAAGGGGATGTGTGTGTGAAGCAGGCCTAAGGGCCCTCATTACAGCCAGTCAGTGTGTTTTACCGTTTGTCAGCCAACAGTGGGACTGAAGGTGAACCAAGCTTGATTTCAGCTTTCCAGACATGTCTCTCGTTCAATCTCAAACGGTAACAGCATCACTGCAGCAGTCTCTCAGATCTGTTTCACTGTAGCAGGAGGCACTGCCTAACTGAGAGTTGCTGTGTGTCTGTAGGTTCACATTTAAAGTTAGCAGAATAGTCTCACTCCACCAGACCAACATCCTATAATGGCTGGAGTCTAGGCTAGCATAACACAAATGTCATGTTTTAGAGAAACTGTGCAAAGGGGATTTTCAGGGGAATAAAAGAGAGGTCACAGATATAGTCAATCTGGTTTAGTTACAAGTTGCAACAGGGAGAATGATCTGTAAACACCAGCCCGAGAAGATAGGAAGACTACATCAGAGGCTACAGAATCATAGCTACATTAGTGTGGCATCAAACTTTAACCACATAAGTCAACACTGGCAGACATTTGATACTGGCAGTTAAACAGGTCAAACATCAGTACTTAGTTACAGTAAATCAAATACGAGAGGAAATTATCAAACAATTCCTCATTAAAGTGGTTTAATGAAAGAAAGAAAAAAGTGGCTGGAGTGAGGTTTGCTAGCTCATGATGACTGCAGAAAGTGTCTGGGGATTTAAACATGGAATGAGGAACTTGCCATGGCATGTTCTGATACATGCGTTTGATTAACACAGAGGGGGAGGTGTTGATGAAGGGATAGTGACAATGAGTTTGAACAATATTTTTACTTTTTCATTTCCTTGAACCTTCATGGCAGTTTACTGTACATTTTAATCAGAAGCCAAACATGTTATTTTTAATTCTCAAAATGGTATTAGTTGAACACTGACCTCTACATTCTTAACAGTCAGGTAGCTTTGGTGTTTCCTGCATGTGCGTCAAGACTCCTCTTTAAATGCAACAAGCTTTGAACTGTCTGTTGGTCTGTCTGGGATTCCACCATCATTTTATAGCTAAAGAAAGAGGAAGAGCCTGTCCATATCCTTTCACTGTGTGAGGAGTTTCCTGTGTGACAGAGGGCCATCTTCAGTGCAGACCTGGGAAGAACATTCTATTTTCTATGAAAATACCAACTTTTCAAATACTCAAGGAAGTCAACTAAAAAGGCAACTATTTTCTTTGATATTCAAATACAGAAAAACATAATATTTGAAAAGGTATTTGGATATATGCAAGTTATTTGAAAACCCCAAAATATGTATTTGATGGCTGCCAAATATTTGAAGAATCAAAAACTACACCTGTTGAGTTAGTTCAAATACAGTGGGGCAAAAAAGTATTTAGTCAGCCACCAATTGTGCAAGTTCTCCGACTTAAAAAGATGAGAGAGGCCTGTAACTTTCATCATAGGTACACTTCAACTATGACAGACAAAATGAGAAGGAAAAAAATCAGAAAATCACATTGTAGGATTTTTAATGAATTTATTTGCAAATTATGGTGGAAAATAAGTATTTGGTCACCTACAAACAAGCAAGATTTCTGGCTCTCACAGACCTGTAACTTCTTCTTTAAGAGGCTCCTCTGTCCTCCACTCATTACCTGTATTAATGGCACCTGTTTGAACTTGTTATCAGTATAAAAGACACCTGTCCACAACCTCAAACAGTCACACTCCAAACTCCACTATGGCCAACTCAACTTAGTGTCCTAAGTTTTCATAACTGTGACCTTAATTGCCTACCGTCTGTAAGCTGTTAGTGTCTTAACGACCGTTCCACAGGTTCATGCTCATTAATTGTTTATGGTTCATTGAACAAGCATGGGAAACAGTGTTTAAACCCTTTACAATGAGGATCTGTGGATCTTTTACGAATTATCTTTGAAAGACAGGGTCCTGAAAAAGGGACGTTTCTTTTTTTGCTGAGTTTAGTTACATTCTCAGGTCTGTATTCAAGTAGTTTAAACATGTAGTTGCTTTCTCAGGTCTATATTCAAGTAGTTTAAACATGTAGTTGCTTTCTCAGGTCTGTATTGAAATAGTTTTAAAAATAAGTAGTTTCTTGGGATCTGTATTCAAATAGTTCTGGTCACATCCTTTGTTTCTCCAGAAAAGCATAGCTAAAACTAGTTATCCCAGGTCTGCTTCAGTGTGTGAGGTCCTTCAAACATATGCTTTGATCTATCAGAGTGTGAGGGGTCCAGTCCAGCGACTCTCAATACTGACTCATCTTGTTATTGGTGTTGAAATGAAAGGGTGTGTGTGAGTGAGAGTTCCCTCAGGCCACTCCAGTGTATCTTGTGGTGTGTGAGAGAGATATATTTATTTTGCACAATGCTGTCATTGGACATTGTGATCCCAGATTAGTTGTCAGTTATTTTATGTTTCTAAACAGAGGCCTCCCAGCAGAGGCTGTTGCTCCTTTCATTTACTGTACATCTTCCACAGCTTACTGCTGAGCCTTCACAACAAGGGGAAGGGCATATGCTCCACGTTTGATCTTTTTGAATTTCTTCCGTTGCATAACTGCCTCTATGGACTCCCTGGATAACAGTGAGAATTGCTGCCGACAGTGAACTATCCTATCTAAATAAAGATGAATTGAATTGAAAATGAATTTCATTAATGTGTTACAATGCCCTCTGTGTCGTGTGGTGTCAGGTGTTGATATGCCATAACTATATGGGTGTGCAACGCTTTACCCTATTTACAAATCTTCACCCTGTTATATGTTTTCCCTGTAGGTGTTGATCAGTCGTAACTACATGGGAAACATGGACATGAATGAGGTCGACCACTTCATGCCCATTATGATGAGGATGGAGGAGGATGCAGACTCCTCGCCCCTGGTGACACACGGCTCCGCCCACTTCCTATGGATCAAACACAGAAACCTCTACCGTATCCTGTCCAAACAGGAATTCCTGTTACTGCTCAGTCAGGCCGTCTTGGTTACCAAGCTTCTGTCTCTCTTACCATGCTCAGGACGACTGTCTCTGCTTCTGACACATCACACAATTCACAGTTCACACCCACACTGCATGTCCTTTATCTGTACATCTCATGTTATTCTGAACTAGAGGGAAATGCTGGGAACAACTAATCTTATGAGTCAACCATCTCAGTTGTGGTTGTAAAAGTTCCATGTGAAAAATATTTTAAAACAGCAGTGGCCCAGTTACTTTTCTGTTCAACAGTTTTAGTATATTCTTAAGTTATTCTTCAGTGGTGGCAATGACCAAGAAGAATGCCAATGCAGCCCTGGTCTACTCCTTCCTCTACAAAATGGTGGAGGTGAGTGTGTGCTTTACTGATATACAGTCGTGGCCAAAAGTTTTGAGAATGACACAAATATTAATTTTCACAAAGTTTGTATGATGGCAATTTGCATATACTCCAGGATGTTATGAAGAGTGATCAGATGAATTGCAATTAATTGCAAAGTCCCTCTTTGCCATGCAAATGAACTAAATCCCCCCAAAACATTTCCACTGCATTTCAGCCCTGCCACAAAAGGACCAGCTGACATCATGTCAGTGAATCTCTCGTTAACACAGGTGTGAGTGTTGACAAGGACAAGGTTGGAGATCACTCTGTCATGCTGATTGAGTTCAAATAAAAGACTGGAAGCTTCAAAAGGAAGGTGGTGCTTGTAATCATTGTTCTTCCTCTGTCAAACATGGTTACCTGCATGGAAACACGTGCCGTCATCATTGCTTTGCACAAAAAGGGCTTCACAGGCAAGGATATTGCCAGTAAGATTGCACCTAACTCAACCATTTATCGGATCATCAAGAACTTCAAGGAGAGCGGTTCAATTGTTGTGAAGAAGGCTTCACGGCGCCCAAGAAAGTCCAGCAAGCGCCAGGACCGTCTCCTAAAGTTGATTCAGCTGCGGGATCGGGGCACCACCATTACAGAGCTTGCTCAGGAATGGCAGCAGGCAGGTGTGAGTGCATCTGCACGCACAGTTAGGCAAAGACTTTTGAGGGATGGCCTGGTGTCAAGAAGGGCAGCAAAGAAGCCACTTCTCTCCAGGAAAAACATCAGGGACAGACTGATATTCTGCAAAAGGTACAGGGATTAGACTGCTGAGGACTAGGTTAAAGTCATTTTCTCTGATGAATCCCCTTTCCGATTGTTTGCGGCATCCGGAAAAAAGCTTGTCCGGAGAAGACAAGGTGAGCGCTACCATCAGTCCTGTGTCATGCCAACAGTAAAGCATCCTGAGACCATTCATGTGTGGGGTTGCTTCTCAGCCAAGGGAGTGGGCTCACTCACAATTTTGCCTAAGAACACAGCCATGAATAAAGAATGGTACCAACACATCCTTCGAGAGCAACTTCTCCCAACCATCCAGGAACAGTTTGGTGATGGTGGCCTTTTCCAGCATGATGGAGCACCTTGCCATAAGGCAAAAGGGTTAACTAAGTGGCTCGGGGAACAAAACATCGATATTTTGGTTCCATGGCCAGGAAACTCCCCAGACCTTAATCCCATTGAGAACTTGTGGTCCATCCTCAATAGGCGGGTGGACAAACAAAAACCCACAAATTCTTGCAAACTCCAAGCATTGATTATGCAAGAATGGGTTGCCATCAATCAGGCTGTGGCCCAGAAGTTAATTGACAGTATGCCAGGGCAGATTGCAGAGGTCTTGAAAAAGAAGGGTCAACACTGCAAATATTCACTCCTTGCATCAACTTCATGTAATTGTCAATAAAAGCCTTTGACACCTATGAAAAGCTTGTAATTATACTTCAGTATTCCATAGTAACATCTGACAAAAATATCTAAAGACACTGAAGCAGCAAACTTTGTGGAAATTAATATTTGTGTAATTCTCAACTTTTGGCCACGACTGTACAGTACAGTTGAAGTCGGAAGTTTACATACACTTAGGTTGGAGTCATTAAAGTAGTTTTTCAACCACTCCACAAATTTCTTGTTAACAAACTATAGTATTGGCAAGTCGGTTAGGACATATACTTTGTGCATGACACAAGTCATTTTTCCAACAATTGTTTACAGACAGATTATTTCAATTAGAATTCACTGTATCACAATTCCAGTGGGTCAGAAGTGTACATACACTAAGTTGACTGTGCCTTTAAACAGCTTGGAAAATTCCAGAAAATGATGTCATGGCTTTAGAAGCTTCTGATAGGTTAATTGACATAATTTGAGTCAATTGTAGGTATACCTGTTGATGTATTTCAAGGCCTACCTTCAAACTCAGTGCCTCTTTGCTTGACATCATTGGAAAATCAAAAGAAATCAGCCAAGACCTCAGAAAAAAGATTGTAGACCTCCACAAGTCTGGTTCATCATTGGGAGCAATTTCCAAACGCCTGAAGGTACCACGTTCATCTGTACAAACAATAGTACGCAAGTATAAACACCATGGGACCACACAGCCGTCATACCGCTCAGGAAGGAGACGCGTTCTGTCTCCTAGAGATAAACGTACTTTGGTGTGAAAAGTGCAAATCAATCCCAGAACAACAGCAAAGGACCTTGTGAAGATGCTGGAGGAAACGGGTACAAAAGTATCTATACCCACAGTAAAACGAGTCCTATATCGATATAACCTGAAAGGCCGCTCAACAAGGAAGAAGCCACTGCTCCAAAACCGCCATATAAAGCCAGACTACATTTTGCAACTGCACATGGGGACAAATATCGTACTTTTTGGAGAAATGTCCTCTGGTCTGGTGAAACAAAAATAGAACTGTTTGGCCATAATGACCATGGTTATGTTTGGAGAAAAAAGGGAGAGGCTTGCAAGCCGAAGAACACCATCCCAACCGTGAAGCACGGGGGTGGCAACATCATGTTGTGGGGGTGCTTTGCTGCAGGAGGGACTGGTGCATTTCACAAAATAGATGGCATCATGAGGGAGGAATATTATGTGGATATATTGAATCAACATCAGTCAGGAAGTTAAAGCTTGGTCCAAATGGGTCTTCCAAATGGACAATGACCCCAAGCATACTTCCAAAGTTGTGGAAAATGGCTTAAGGACAACAAAGTCAAGGTATTGGAGTGGCCCTCACAAAGCACTGACCTCATCCTATAGAAAATTTGTGGGCAGATCTGAAAAAGCGTGTGCAAGCAAGGAGGCTTACAAACCTGACTCAGTTACACCAGCTCTGTCAGGAGGAATGGGCCAAAATTCACCCAACTTATTGTGGGAAGCTTGTGGAAGGCTACCTGAAACGTTTGACCCAAGTTACACTCAATTGCCGTTAAATTGTTTATGTAAACTTCTGACCCACTGGGAATGTGATGAAAGACACAAAAGCTGAAATAAATAATTCTCTACTATTATTCTGACATTTCACATTCTTAAAATAAAGTGGTGATCCTTTAAACTGAGTTTAAATGTATTTGGCTAAGGTGAATGTAAACTTCCGACTTCAACTGTACCTACTGGAGTACACTGCTTGTATTCAACCAATTGAATGCAATCCTATTGTATTGTATTGATCATGTAATAAGTTGTCTGTCTGTGTGCCCATCTGTAGGTGTTTAAGGAGTACTTTAAGGAGCTGGAGGAGGAGAGTATCCGTGACAACTTTGTGACGGTGTATGAGCTGATGGACGAGGTCATGGACTTTGGCTTCCCTCAGACCACAGACAGCAAGATCCTGCAAGAGTGAGTATTGGACTGAGTACCAGTCAATCAATACTGCAGTCTGTCTTGGTAGGATTGGCTTGACATTTCAGACTGTAATACAGTGGCAATACTAAAACAGAGTACCAAACTGACTGATATCCAACAGACTGATATCCACAGACTACCAAACTTACATATATTCAACAGACTGATATTCAACAGACCACCAAACTTACTAATATCCAACAAACTGACTATCCAACAGACTGATATCCAACATACTGATATCCAACTGACTGAAATCCAACTGACTACCAAACTGACTGATATTCAACAGACTGATATTCAACAGACTGATATTCAACAGAATGATATCAGACTGATATCCACAGACTAAGATGCTTACTTATATCCAACAGACTGATATCCAACAGACTGATATCCAAATGACTGATATCCAACTGACTGAAATCCAACTGACTACCAAACTTACATATATTCAACAGACTGATATTCAACTTACTGATATTCAGCAGACTACCAAACGTACTGATATCCAACATACGGAAATCCAGCTTACTACCAAACTGACTGATATCCAACAGACTACCACAGTGCTATGTAAACTACAGTATATCGGGTACAAATGCTTTAGCTTGTTAAGAATACTTTATTTTTGTGTTTTCTTCAACATACTACCAAACTGACTGATGACCTGCAGACTGATGACCTGCAGACTGATGACCTGCAGACTGATGACCTGCAGACTGATGACCTGCAGACTGATATCCAACAGACTACCAAACATATTGATATCCAACATACTGATATCCAACTGACTGAAATCCAACTTACTACCAAACTGACTGATATCCAACATACGGAAATCCAGCTTACTACCAAACAGACTGATATCCATCAGACTACCACAGTGCTATGTAAACTACAGTATATCGGGTACAAATGCTTTAGCTTGTTAAGAATACTTTATTTTTGTGTTTTCTTCAACATACTACCAAACTGACTGATGACCTGCAGACTGATGACCTGCAGACTGATGACCTGCAGACTGATGACCTGCAGACTGATGACCTGCAGACTGATATCCAACAGACTACCAAACATATTGATATCCAACATACTGATATCCAACTGACTGAAATCCAACTTACTACCAAACTGACTGATATCCAACAGACTGATATCCAACATAGTACCAAACTGACTGATATCCAACAGACTGATATCCAACATAGTACCAAACTGACTGATATCCAGCTGACTGATATCCAACAGACTACCACAGTGCTATGTAAACTACAGTATATCGGGTACAAACGCTTTAGCTTGTTAACAATACTTCATTTTTGTGTTTTCTTTAACATACTACCAAACTGATTGATATCCAGCAGACTACCAAACTGATTGATATCCAGCAGACTACCAAACTTACTGATATCCAACTGACTACCAAACAGACTGATATCCAACTGACTGAAATCCAACTTACTACCAAACTGACTGATATCCAACTGACTGAAATCCAACTTACTACCAAACTGACTGATATCCAGCTGACTGATATCCAACAGACTGATATCCAACAGACTAATATCCAACAGACTACCAAACTTACTGATATCCTGCAGACTGATATCCAACAGACTGATATTCAACAGACTGCCAAACATACTGATATTCAAAAGACTGATATTCAAAAGACTGATATTCAACAGACTGATATCCAACAGACTGATACCAACAGACTGATATTCAACATACTACCAAACTTACTGATATCCAACAGAATGTATCCAGCTGACTAATATCCAGCTGACTGATATCCAACAGACTACTAAACTTACTGATATGCAACAGAATGATATGCAACAGACTGATATCCAACAGACTACCACAGTGCTATGTAAACTACAGTATATCGGGTACAAATGCTTTAGCTTGTTAAGAATACTTTATTTTTGTGTTTTCTTCAACATACTACCAAACTGACTGATGACCTGCAGACTGATGACCTGCAGACTGATGACCTGCAGACTGATGACCTGCAGACTGATATCCAACAGACTACCAAACATATTGATATCCAACATACTGATATCCAACTGACTGAAATCCAACTTACTACCAAACTGACTGATATCCAACATACGGAAATCCAGCTTACTACCAAACAGACTGATATCCATCAGACTACCACAGTGCTATGCAAACTACAGTATATCGGGTACAAATGCTTTAGCTTGTTAAGAATACTTTATTTTTGTGTTTTCTTCAACATACTACCAAACTGACTGATGACCTGCAGACTGATGACCTGCAGACTGATGACCTGCAGACTGATGACCTGCAGACTGATGACCTGCAGACTGATATCCAACAGACTACCAAACATATTGATATCCAACATACTGATATCCAACTGACTGAAATCCAACTTACTACCAAACTGACTGATATCCAACAGACTGATATCCAACATAGTACCAAACTGACTGATATCCAACAGACTGATATCCAACATAGTACCAAACTGACTGATATCCAACAGACTACCACAGTGCTATGTAAACTACAGTATATCGGGTCCAAACGCTTTAGCTTGTTAACAATACTTCATTTTTGTGTTTTCTTTAACATACTACCAAACTGATTGATATCCAGCAGACTACCAAACTTACTGATATCCAACTGACTACCAAACAGACTGATATCCAACTGACTGAAATCCAACTTACTACCAAACTGACTGATATCCAACTGACTGAAATCCAACTTACTACCAAACTGACTGATATCCAGCTGACTGATATCCAACAGACTGATATCCAACAGACTAATATCCAACAGACTACCAAACTTACTGATATCCTGCAGACTGATATCCAACAGACTGATATTCAACAGACTGCCAAACATACTGATATTCAAAAGACTGATATTCAAAAGACTGATATTCAACAGACTGATATCCAACAGACTGATACCAACAGACTGATATTCAACATACTACCAAACTTACTGATATCCAACAGAATGTATCCAGCTGACTAATATCCAGCTGACTGATATCCAACAGACTACTAAACTTACTGATATGCAACAGAATGATATCCAACAGACTGATATCCAACATAGTACCAAACTGACTGATATCCAACAGACTGATATCCAACATAGTACCAAACTGACTGATATCCAGCTGACTGATATCCAACTGACTGATATCCATCAGACTACCACAGTGCTATGTAAACTACAGTATATCGGGTCCAAATGCTTTAGCTTGTTAACAATACTTTATTTTTGTGTTTTTTTCTCTGCTAAAGAGTGAGTGGAGTCAGTTAGTCAACACCTCTGTCTGCACACCTTTCTAATAGATGGCTTGCCAGCATACTTGCATCCAGACTAGTGACAGTATACAATAGCCTACAGGATTCAGAGGGTTTAGCTCGTTAACAGGAATTTGTTTTCCTGTTTTGCTCCTGGGAAAGGTGCCATGTTCTGGCAGAAGGTTCAGCATTCACTTAATTAGGGCCAGGTTACCACGGCAACGGGCTAAATATGTCTCCTTAACTTCTTGACGCACGGATCCCTTTAGCGGGAAACAACCGCTGAATTGCAGAGCGCCAAATTAAAAAAAAAAATCAAAAAAAAATTATTTTCATGAAATCACAAGTGTAATATACCAAAACACAGCTTAGCTTGTTGTTAATCCACCTATCGTGTCAGACAAAACAGTAAGAACACCTAGCAGCCATGTAGATTGGTCACGAAAGCCAGAAAAGCAATAAAATTAATCGCTTACCTTCGATGATCTTCGGATGTTTGCACTCACGAGACTCCCAGTTACACAATAAATGTTCCTTTTGTTCGATAAAGATTTTTTTTATATCAAAATACCTCAATTTGTTTGGCGTGTTATGTTCAGTATTTCACAGCCTTAGGCAAGCCATCAAGGCTTGACGAAAATTCCATATAGTATCCGTAAAGGTCCTAAAAACATGTCAAACGTTTTTAATAATCAATCCTCAGGTTGTTTTTAACATCAATAATCGATAATATTTCAACCGGACTGTAAACTATTCAATACTGGAGAGAAAGAAAATGTCGAGCAACCAGTGTCGCGCGCAAGAACTAATGGAGGTACATCTGTGTATCCACTGACGCGTTTTGATAAATCTCGCTCATTTTTCAAAATAAAAGCTTGAAACTATGTCTAAAGACTGTTTACACCCTGAGGAAGCCACAGGAAAAGGAATCTGGTTGATATCCCTTTAAATTGATGAAAAGCAGGCAATGGAACAGTGATTTTTCAAAATAGAAGTCACTTCCGGGTTGGATTTCCTCAGGTTTTCGCCTGCAAAATCAGTTCTGTTATACTCACAGACAATATTCTGACAGTTTTGGAAACTTTAGAGTGTTTTGTATCCTACTCTGTCAATTATATGCATATTCTAGCATTTGGACCTGAGAAATAGGCAGCTTACAATGGGAATGTTATTTTTCCAAACATAAAAATTCTGCCCCCTAGCTTCAAGAGTTACATCTTCTTACACTTACAATTGAAAGCCTGCTTGTAACATCATACTATAATTTAGTATTTTTATAATTGCTCAAACAGACTGTTTACTGTGATTAATATGGTGACTGTCTGATGTAGACATGTGAAGATTTTGCCCTGAGGTTTGATGAGGCCTTTATCAGTGTGATGTCTGTGTTGTCTGTGTCCATGGGCCTGAAAAGGGCTGATCATCGCTAGACTGTCTTCCATTGACACACACACACACACACACACACACACACACACACACACACACACACACACACACACACACACACACACACACACACACACACACACACACACACACACACACACACACACACACACAAAATACCACCGTCAGCTGGCTGCACTCGACACTCCAGACAGACGAGCTCTGTTCCGATCCTCGTTTTACCAAGGAGACCCCCGCCCCACCTCATCCCGGCGTTCTTCCATCCTCGCCCTGTTCTCCCCCCAATCAGGCTCTTCCACAACCTCCCCCCTTAAAACACTACCCACCTGACCTGCCAACCATTCCCTTTTCTTCCCCTGCGTGTGTGTGAGACAATGAGTGTGTTTGTGTGTGTTGTTTCGTAGTATGACTGACATGACATTCTTATGCTAATCTGTCGATTTGCCGCCAACTCTGCTCTCGGATAGACTCATTAGCATTTCTGAGAAGAATCAGGACCAAACAAAACAAGCCCACTTGTCTTTCATCTCTTTCCACTCTCTGTGAGTCGTGATGAGGCGTTGAGATGAGGTGTTGAGATTAAATGATCTCCCTGCATGAGTAGGGGTTATCGTAAAACACAGTGCGGTGGTGAAATCAAACCAGTGTTTGTCATTTCTTGGTCAATTTTGGGGGTCATCTTTCGGTGCCTGAGCCCAGAGAATGTTTAGTAAAGGACAGGGGATTTCTCAGACGAGCCCAGAGAAGGTTTAGTAAAGGAGAGGGGGTTTCTCAGACGAGCCTAGAGAAGGTTTAGTAAAGGAGAGGGGGTTTCTCAGACGAGCCCAGAGAAGGTTTAGTAAAGGAGAGGGGGTTTCTCAGATGAGCTCAGAGAAGGTTTAGTAAAGGAGAGGGGGTTTCTCAGACGAGCCCAGAGAAGGTTTAGTGGAGGAGAAAAAGTCGGCAAGCATCAGAAGGGTCCATGGTGGAGAATGGATCAATCTGACTCATTACCCCAGGGGGAGCTTGGAGAGATGCAGGCAGAAGAGATCTATCAGGGGGGATTACAGGTGTGTGTGTGTGTGTGTGTGTGTGTGTGTGTGTGTGTGTGTGTGTGTGTGTGTGTGTGTGTGTGTGTGTGTGTGTGTGTGTGTGTGTGTGTGTGTGTGTGTGTGTGTGTGTGTGTGTGTGTGTGTGTGTGTGTGTGTGTGTGTGTATTTGAGGAAGTAGATGGTGTTGCTGTCTGTCACCTGGTTGTTTGTCAGTGAGATATAAAGAGAGGCAAGGGCAGGTGTCCCACAGATGGTCACGTTTGCATACTGGAGGTACATCATCTCCCTCCTACCCACACCCCATCTCATCACATCCTCCCTTCAGACACCCAGTCCTCCCTGGAGGACAACAAGCCTCTCTCAGGACAGTATATCTCTGCCTGTTGTATAACTCAGCACTGCAGCATACGGTACTGATAGTACAGCCAGTAGTAGACGATAGTCATACAAGGTCTGCTGTGTTTAAAGGCACAATGGGATCGGGCTAGTGACATGTAACCACTCTCGCGGAGCTATGGCTGCAAGGCCTGACAGTCTATGAGGTCAACTTGATTGCTTTTAGCAATTGCAGATTGTACCGATTTAATGAGCACACAAGATGTACTTCAGGTACAAAATAATGATTTGAGCTCAGAGTTTAGTTTAGCGCAGTCTGAGTCTTTTGGTTACAATTACAATCTAAACCCCCTTGTTCCAATTACAACCACGGTTACCAAGCTCACAACCCAAGACAAATCCTTTCAATAATCTATCTACTCCAGTCAAGAGGTTTAATAAAATTAACTTTCTATTCTGGGGTATCATAAGCTCTGCCATCAATAATGAATAAATACAAGGTATGATATCACCTAGAAAACAAATATCTTCATAAAATAACTTCCACTGTCCTCCCTAGAGGTCCTTTTCGTCTCGTGCTTGCTCCTCTGTTCTTGCACCTAAGTGGAAAGTGAGGTAGTGATGCCTGTATTTGTCCCCCTCTGAACAAGCCTACATGGTATCTGTCCTCTCTCCTCTCCCCCTCTCTTCTGTCCCCTCTCTGCTCTCCCCGGTCCCTCTGTCCCTCTCTCCTCTCTCCTCTCCTGTCCCCCTCTCTGCAGGTACATCACCCAACAGGGTCACAAACTGGATGTGGGCGCCCCTCGCCCCCCCGCCACCGTCACCAACGCTGTGTCCTGGAGGTCGGATGGCATCAAGTACAGGAAGAACGAGGTGTTCATGGACGTCATCGAGTCCGTCAACCTACTGGTAAGAAGCCTCTTTAATAGGATCTCGTTTTGTTACTATTCTACCTGTTCACTGTGAAGATAAAGTCATGGCAACTCCAAAGTAAGAAACTGCTAAATAGAAAAACAACAGGGGACACCTCTAGTAAACAATAATTATTAAAGAACACTAGCCAAGCCATAAGTTTCCACACATCTTTTAACCCTTTGAATGTGTGATCTAACAGTATAGAGTACTGATGACAGGTAACAAATGAGAGTGACTAGTTGGGACAGTAGTATGATTATAAAACAGCTGGTCTGGCTTTGTGTGGCGTAACTGATTTGTGTGCAGGGTAAGACGAACATACAATAGATTAAAGGCCCAGTCCAGTCAAAAACTAGAATTCCCTGTGTTTTATATACACTACCGTTCAAAAGTTTGGGGTCACTTAGAAATGTCCTTGTTTTTGAAAGAAAAGCACATTTTTTGTCCATTAAAATAACATTGAATTGATCAGAAATACAGTGTAGACATTGTTAATGTTGTAAATGACTATTGCACCTGTAAACGGCAGATTTTTTATGTAATATCTACATAGGCATACAGAGGCCCATTATCAGCAACCATCACTCCTGTGTTCCAATGGCACGTTGTGTTAGCTAATCCAAATTTATAATTTTAAAAGGCTAATTGATCATTAGAAAACCCTTTTGCTGTATGTTAGTACAGCTGAAAACTGTTGTCCTGATTTTAAAGAAGCAATAATACTGGCCTTATTTAGACTAGTTGAGTATCTGGAGCATCAGCATTTGTGGGTTCGATTACAGGCTCAAAATGGCCAGAAACAAAGCACTTTCTTCTGAAATTCGTCAGTCTATTCTTGTTCTGAAAAATGAAGGCTATTCCATGCGAGAAATTGCCAAGAAACTGAAGATCTTGTACAACGCTGTGTACTACTCTCTTCACAGAACAGCGCAAACTGTCTCTAACCAGAATAGAAAGAGGAGTGGGAGGCCCCGGTGCACAACTGAGCAAGAGGACAAGTACAGTAGAGTGTCTAGTTTGAGAAACAGACGCCTCACAAAAGAAGAAAGCTAAGGTAACTGAGCTAAACGACTACCGCCCCGTAGCACTCACTTCCGTCATCATGAAGTGCTTTGAGAGACTAGTCAAGGACCATATCACCTCCACCCTACCGGACACCCTAGACCCACTCCAATTTGCTTACCGACCCAATAGGTCCACAGACGACGCAATCGCAACCACACTGCACACTGCCCTAACCCATCTGGACAAGAGGAATACCCATGTGAGAATGCTGTTCATCGATTACAGCTCAGCATTTAACACCATAGTACCCTCCAAACTCGTCATCAAGCTCGAGACCCTGGGTCTCGACCCCGCCCTGTGCAACTGGGTCCTGGACTTCCTGACGGGCCGCCCCCAGGTGGTGAGGGTAGGTAACAACATCTCCACCCCGCTGATCCTCAACACTGGGGCACCACAAGGGTGCGTTCTGAGCCCTCTCCTGTACTCCCTGTTCACCCACGACTGCGTGGCCATGCACGCCTCCAACTCAATCATCAAGTTTGCGGATGACACTACAGTGGTAGGCTTGATTACCAACAACGACGAGACGGCCTACAGGGAGGAGGTGAGGGCCCTCGGAGTGTGGGGTCAGGAAAATAACCTCACACTCAACGTCAACAAAACAAAGGAGATGATTGTGGACTTCAGGAAACAGCAGAGGGAGCACCCCCCTATCCACATCGACGGGTCAGTAGTGGAGAAGGTGGAAAGTTTTAAGTTCCTCGGTGTACACATCACGGACAAACTGAATTGGTCCACCCACACAGACAGCGTTGTGAAGAAGGCGCAGCAGCGCCTCTTCAACCTCAGGAGGCTGAAGAAATTCGGCTTGTCACCAAAAGCACTCACAAACTTCTACAGATGCACAATCGAGAGCATCCTGTCGGGCTGTATCACCGCCTGGTACGGCAACTGCTCCGCCCACAACCGTAAGGCTCTCCAGAGGGTAGTGAGGTCTGCAGAACGCATCACCGGGGGCAAACTACCTGCCCTCCAGGACACCTACACCACCCGATGTCACAGGAAGGCCATAAAGATCATCAAGGACAACAACCACCCAAGCCACTGCCTGTTCACCCCGCTATCATCCAGAAGGCGAGGTCAGTACAGGTGCATCAAAGCAGGGACCGAGAGACTGAAAAACAGCTTCTATCTCAAGGCCATCAGACTGTTAAACAGCCACCACTAACATTTAGCGGCCGCTGCCAACATACTGACTCAACTCCAGCCACTTTAAAAATGGGAATTGATGGAAATTATGTAAAAATGTACCACTAGCCACTTTAAACAATGCCACTTAATATAATGTTTACATACCCTACATTACCCATCTCATATGTATATACTGTACTCTATATCATCTACTGCATCTTGCCATCTTTATGTAATACATGTACCACTAGCCACTTTAAACTATGCCACTTTATGTTTACATACCCTACAGTACTCATCTCATATGTATATACCGTACTCTATACCATCTACTGCATCTTGCCATGCCGTTCTGTACCACCACTCATTCATATATCTTTATGTACATATTCTTTATCCCTTTACACTTGTGTGTGTGTATAAGGTAGTAGTTGTGGAATTGTTAGGTTAGATTACTTGTTGGTTATTACTGCATTGTCGGAACTAGAAGCACAAGCATTTCGCTACACTCGCATTAACATCTGCTAACCATGTGTATGTGACTAATAAAATTTGATTTGATTTGATATTGCCACATTATCATCAAACTGGATAGCTAGATCTCTGAGCTCCCTTTTTGTGACAAGCCACTTTATCATCTTCAGTCTCAAACATCTTCCTTAACCTCATATAAACCTGCCATCCTTGATTGCTCCTTGTCAAAATCAGAGTTTTTGTGATTCATATTTTTCCCTGTCTGTAACCATCTCTGTAGGTGAGTGCTACCGGCAGTGTCCTGCGTAGTGAGATCGTTGGCAGCATCAAGCTCAAGGTGGTCCTGTCTGGGATGCCTGAACTCAGACTGGGCCTCAACGACAAAGTGCTCTTTGAAATCACAGGACGTGAGTATAAACACCTCCAGTATAATGTCTGTACACCATAGCCGTGGGCAGTAGGGGTGCTGCAGTATCCCCCCCCCCCCACAATACATTTAAATAATGTTTTCAAAATTGAATAATTACTCCTGTCTGAACACTGACTGAATCTGGGCAGCACATGCACCAACATTTTATTTATTTTGTATTTTATTTAACATCTATTTAACTAGGCAAGTCAGTAAAGAACAAATTCTTATTTACAATGACAGACTACCAAAAGGCAAAAAGCCTCCTGTGGGGACGGGGTCCTGGGATTTAAAAAAATAAATAAATGTAATATAAATATAGGACAAAACACACATCACAACAAGAGAGACAACACAACACTACATAAAGAAAGACATAAGATAACAACATAGCAAGGCAGCAACACATGACAACACAGCATGGTAGCAACACAACATAACAACAACATGGTAGCAACACAACATGCTAGCAGTACAAGACATGGTACAAACATTATTGGGCACAGACAACAGCACAAAGGGCAAGAAGGTAGAGACAACAATACATCACACAAAGCAGCCACAACTGTCAGTAAGAGTGTCCATGATTGAGTCTTTGATTTCAAATAAACAGTTTGTTGCATTGTGACCATAGAAATAGAATCCATAGAACCCAGCTAGCACATAACGTTCTGAAAACGATATGTTTCTTAGAGCTTGGTGAGAGCGTGATTGTCCAATGGTTATTTTGCATACAACCTTCCCATAACGTTTCCTACAGGTTTTGTCATGGTTCGTTTTAAAGTAATGTTCTCAAACTGTTCAGAGAACGTTAAGAAAAAACGTTCTTCTGTTGGAATTTTAGTATAACATTTTCTGCAGGTTTCTTCACGGTGCAATTTAAAGTCCTGTTCTCAGAACATTAAGAAAACTTTAGTAACATTCAAAGAACGTTCTAAGAATGCTATGTGTGTTGGCCACACCTGATCTTAATGAGTGCTTGTTTCCTTTGAAATGGGGTCTGTTTGAATAGACAAAAATTAACAGCTATGTATGAGTTAAGAAAACATGGCAGGCTAGCTCCATGCTAGTGGCACAGTGGACTAATTCCATGTATAGAGAGCAGAAGATCAGGTTTTGAATCTCACTGACGCCATGCCACAATAAAAAAAAGAGAGATGTGTTTGCATAATTAATGTCCTATCTGTGCTTGGAGTTAAAAAACTTTAAACTAAGCTAGCAGTGTTACAAAAGTCTCATGAAATGCTTTTATAAAAGGCCATATTTTCCGGACCCTGCTAAGATTTTTGCCCCATCCTAAAAAGTCTTCTTCTGAACTGTATGCCACTAGGCAAATAGGATAATAGAATACGTTATTATAAAGGGATTTTTATACACCCAACTCAATATCTTTCCGTGGCTATGCTGTACACAGTATACACACAAACTGACTTACAAGTACACAGACACACACCAAAAGTTAAGGACAATCATAGCCAGTGCAGTGTTTTGATTACGAAGTCATCTTTATTAATGTGTCTGTCCTGGCTTGCTACATGTAAACTGCCTTGTGTGGGTTAAACAGCACCCTCTTCTGGTCAAAGCCTGTTAATGTCACTACACATGAAGAAGATACTGTTGGAGAGTCAGGGCAGTCAAATCTGGGTATAGGGAAATCATGCTAATGATACATAAAGGAAAGAAAATCACATGAGCTTACAGCTTACAGGGAGAGTTTTGAAGTAGGCTTTGAGAGATGTGAGAGCTGAAACAGATCAAATTGTGAAAACTAATAAAACACAGGATTAATTTCTGTGATATGGACACATGACTGTTCTGTTGCCATGTTCGGGAGATCGTGAACCACAGGGGACAGTGTGATAACCTAAACCCTTCTATGTCTGGCATCTCTCTCTCCCTCCACCCCCTTAGAGCCCGAACATGACCGACTGTGCCTCCTTTTTGACCGTTCCACAATCTCTCAGTAATGATGCTACCAGGGGGACCATACTTACAGTATATTGGGGAGAGTAGCGCTCCAAAGGGCTAACCTGCTGGGATGTAATGATCTGATAGGCCTGCTAGGTCTCTGATATCCAAAGACTAGACGCTAGCTCTCCCTGGAGGATGGGGCTTTACATTGAAATGTCACACACACACACACTCGGTCAAACTCAGTCACCTTGGTGTGGACAGGGTTCATTCTACCTGGGTTCATGTGGGGCCCAGAGTCATGAAGAGCTTTTAACAGCAGCTCTGCTGGGCCTTTTTCTATGTATTCAGGAAAACAACGGGAACATTAGGCTTGCTCACCACAGTACACAGCCACATTGCCAGGTCATTGTTTTCTAACCCACTCCTGAAGTGGATGTTCTTCCAAAACTTTCTCTTATAACAGCTATGATCGATTGAACTCTTTTCTAAAGTACCTACGCAGAAGAAACAGTGGTGTGAACAGTGTCACTGTGTGTTTTCTGATCAGGAAGGATGACAATGGAACCTACAGGACACTATTTAGTATCCGAGATAATAAGACTGTACAGCACTTGAACTGAGACTGGAAAACTTCTATGGACTGCTATGGATATTTTGCACCTGTGCACCTGTCAGGCGTTGTGTATTAGGACATAGCCTTTACAATAACCCCGCCCCCTTACCTGTCCTGTCAGGAGAGAAATGTAAGACGGTAGAGCTGGAGGATGTCAAGTTCCATCAATGTGTCCGTCTGTCCCGCTTCGAGAACGACCGCACCATCTCCTTCATCCCCCCCGACGGAGAGTCCGAGCTCATGTCCTACCGCCTCAACACCACGGTCAGCAGAACACACACACACACACACACACACACACACACACACACACACACACACACATCTCCTTTGCTCCATGTTGACCTTCTCTCCTCTTCTCTGTCTGCCAGGTGAAGCCTCTGATATGGATTGAGAGTGTGATTGAGAAGTTCTCCCACAGCCGAGTGGAGATCAAGGTTAAGGTAAAGGATGTCCACCGTCATCCGCTGTGTTTTAGCATGGCTCCAACATTGGCTTTCCTATGAACCCTGGCTGCAATGTGGGACAATGTTTGGGTTGGGACTGTTTCCTCAACCTTTAACTTTAGATGTTATGAGTTAATCATTGAGCAAGGAAGTCTTCATACAATAACCTCTGTGTTTCTTCTTGATGACTGTATCCTTTCTTTCCATCACTAGCATTGCACGTCTCTGCTGGTAACCCTGTGACCTTTTGACCTTTCACCTCCACCCTACAGGCCAGGAGTCAGTTTAAGAGTCGCTCCACTGCCAACAATGTGGCCATCATGGTACCTGTGCCCAGCGATGCCGACTCGCCCAAATTCAAGACGAGCACAGGCAGCTGCAAGTATCTTCCTGAGAAAAGCGTGGTGCAGTGGAACATCAAGTCCTTCCCTGTAAGTAGCTAACGTCACTGAGATGAACTGAACATTACTACCCTGAACAAAAATGTAAAGTGTTGGTCTCATGTTTCAGGTGAAATAAAAGATCCCAGAAATGTTTCATTCCCACAAAAAGCTAATTTCTCTCATATTTTGTGCACAAATTTGTTCACATCCCTGTTAGTGAGAATTTCTCCTTTGCCAAGATAATACATCCACCTGACAGGTGTGGCATATCAAGAAGCTGATTAAACAGCATGATCATTACACAGCTGCACCTTGTGCTGGGGACAATAAAAGGCCACTCTAAAATGTGCAGTTTGTCACACATAAAAACATTTTAAAAAGTAAAATATTCCCCAGCTTCTCTCCATTTACACATGAATGTCAGAACCTGGATGAAACTCATGACGGCCTCAGCCTCTCATGATCCTTGTGTTGATGTCACAATGCCACAGATGTCTCAAGTTTTGAGGGAGTGTGCAATTTGCATGGTGACTGCAGGAATGTCCACCAGAGTTGTTGCCAGCGAATTTAATGTTAATTTCTCTACCATAAGCTGCCACCAACTTCTGAGGCCCATTGTGAGGCCCATTTTTAAAAAAGGTTTCTGTGACCAACATGCATATCTGTATTCCCAGTCATGTGAAATAGATAGCATAGGTCCTGTGTGGCTTAGTCGGTAGAGCATGGCGCTTGAAATACCAAGGGTCGTGGGTTCGATTCCCGCTGGGACCACCCATACATAAAATGTATGCATCTGCTATATTATTGTAACAGTAGCCATGTGTTTAAGATACTATTTTGTTCAATCCACCCTCACACAGTTGTACTCTTCAAAACCATACTATGGGTAATTATTGACCAGGAGCGGCTGGTGGGAGGAGCTATTGGAGGAAGACGGGCTCATTGTAATAGCTGGAATGGAGTAAATGGAACGGAGTCAAACGCGGTTCCCATATGCCGTTCCATTGATTCCATTCCAGCCATTACAATGAGCCCGTCTTCCTCCTATAGCTCCTCACACCAGCCTTCTCTGTTATTGACTAAATACTAACTAAATGGTAAACATGCGGTCTTATCCATTAACAGATTCTGAAGGCTACAGTATTCTCACAGGAAGCAGCACATTTTCTGATAACATGTTTTTCCACAGCCACCAGAAGAATCACGGGGAGGTTAGACGAGTTATGTCTGATAACATGTTTTTACACAGCCACCAGAAGAATCACGGGGAGGTTAGACGAGTTATGTCTGATAACATGTTTTTACACAGCCACCAGAAGAATCACGGGGAGGTTAGACGAGTTATGTCTGATAACATGTTTTTACACAGCCACCAGAAGAATCACGGGGAGGTTAGACGAGTTATGTCTGATAACATGTTTTTACACAGCCACCAGAAGAATCACGGGGAGGTTAGACGAGTTATGTCTGATAACATGTTTTTACACAGCCACCAGAAGAATCACGGGGAGGTTAGACGAGTTATGTCTGATAACAGCTAGAGAAAACACTTCATATTGATAAAGACTGACAAGCATTCTTTACTCAACCCCATGGCCTAACTATTATTAACATTACATTCAGCATGACTCTGTCAACTCTCTCTGCTGCTGTAAAACCACATCCTTCCTGCCTCTGAGAAACAAAAGAGTCGCATGGACAATTTAAAAAAATAACTGTGTGGAGGTGGTATTGGTGATGTGTCGCAGGAGACTGTGTTTATTAAAAACAAAAAAATATGTTTTTTAAGTGAGAAGTAGGCATTGGTCTGAAGCTGAAAAAGAAAGGAAATTCACATGAGCACCACAATGACTATTCCACCCATGCTCTACCAAGGTTTTCCAGCACCCAGCTTTGACCTACTACAGTAGCTGTGTTGGTATTGTACTTCAAACTATGTGTTGGCAGGTTGCTTGGGGTTCCAACCTTCTCAAACAGCCTAATTCATACTCTTAGAGGAGGTGCTCCCACAATCATGTCATTTGTACCTCCATTCAGGTCATCTTGTAGTTGTTTACCTAACAAGGAAGTCCTGTGCACTGTTGATGTATCCTGCACCAGTACAGACGTGAGGAGTGTTTTAATATGACTGCATGGCCTGGCTAGCTTTATTGTGATAAGATCAGGTAGGGAGGGGTTTGGCTTCAACGGGCCATTTGTTCGGTTTACAGTGCACTATAAAGTACACTATATATACAAAAGTATGTGGACACTCCTTCAAATTAGTGGACTCGGCTACTTCAGGCACACCTGTTGCTAACAGGTGTATAAAATCGAGCACACAGCCATGCAATCTCCACAGACAAACATTTGGCAGTAGAATGGCCTTACTGAAGAGCTCAGTGACTTTCAATGTGGCACCGTCATAGGATGCAACCTTTCCAACAAGTCAGTTAATCAAATTTCTGCCCTGCTAGAGCTGCCCTGGTCAACTGTAAGTGCTGTTATTGTGAAGTGGAAACGTTTAGGAGCAACAACAGCTCAGCCGCGAAATGGTAGGCCACACAATCTCACAGAACGGGACCGCCGAGTGCTGAAGCAACACTCACTACCGAGTTCCAAACTGCCTCTGGAAGTAACGTCACCACAATAACTGTTCGTCAGGAGTTTCATGAAATGGGTTTCCATGGCCGAGCAGCCGCACACAAGCCTAAGATCACCATGCACAATGCCAAGCGTCGGCTGGAGTGGTGCAAAGGTCGCCGCCATTGGACTCTGGAGTAGTGGAAACGCGTTCTCTGGATTGATGATTCACGCTTCATCATCTGGCAGTCTGACAGACGAATCTGGGTTTGGCGGATGCCAGGAGAACACTACCTGCCTGAATGCATAGTGCCAACTGTAATGTTTGGTGGAGGAAGAATAATGGTCTGGGTTGTTTTTCATGGTTCGGGCCCCTTAGTTCCAGTGAAGGGAAATCTTAACACTACAGCATACAATGACATTCTACACGATTCTGTGCTTCCAACTTTGTGGCAACAGTTTGGGGAAGGCCCTTTCCTGTTTCAGCATGACAATGCCCCCATGCACAAAGCGAGGTACATACAGAATTGTTTTGTTGAGATCGGTGTGGAAGAACTTGACTGACTGGCCTGCACAGCCCTGACCTCAACCCCATCGAACACCTTTGGGATGAATTGGAACGCCGACTGCGAGCCGGGCCTAATTGCCTGACCTCACTAATGCTCTTGTGGCTGAATGGAAGCAAGTCCCCGCAGCAATGTTCCAACATCTAGTGGAAAGCCTTCCCAGAAAGTGGAGGCTGTTATAGCAGCAAAGTGGGGAATGTAGTATAGTTCACAACATAACAAAGAACCTTAATGAAGAGAAACGCTCCAGTTTTCCAATAAACCTCATACCTGTGTGTGTTTCTATGTTTGAACAGGGGGGGAAAGAGTACATGATGAGGGCTCACTTTGGTCTGCCTAGTGTGGAGAGCACTGAGTTGGAGGGGAGAAGGCCCATCACTGTCAACTTTGAGATCCCCTATTTCACTGTATCTGGTATCCAGGTAAGCTAACCGATCCCTTAAATATATGTTTATCAAAGTGGACCCTTGTAGAGCCAGGTATGAGTTCCATCGAATAGTGCATACAGGCTGGAAGGAGCTGATTCACGTGTGCGTGTGTCAGAGCGTGCCCCAGAACGAATCAGTTGGACGGGCCTTTGATTTCCATAGGCATGCATGTTTTTTTACGGGAACCCCTGTGTGCACGCGCTTGCGTTTCACAATTTTTTCAAGGGGTGTAATAGGAAATGCAATAGGCAGCTTGTGAGTTTAAAGTTTGGGGAAGCTTACAATTTATCCTACCATTTTTACCGATCTGGGTGCCAGTTATGATTATTTTTATATATGCACATTTTCGTGTAACAGTTTCATTGCAATAATAAAGTTTTTTGTTTCTCAATATCATAGTCAGGTGGTTAATCATAAAAATCTGAAGTAAAATGATACAAATGTACAATTTCAAATTCAACTATGGCGAGAGCACTAGCCTCTGCCATATGGGCACATTTAATATACTGTGATCAATTGGCGGCTAAAGAAATGAGAGCATAGAAATCAGAGATAGCTTATTGGCAAATGCAGCAGTGGGCCTTTAACGTCCATCGTCAACTAAGTAAAATGCATTGGCCTAAAGCTGTTTTTTAAATGTTTTTAAATTACATTTCCACTGGATATATGGGATCATCAGATCATGATATTTTGTTCTTTCACACCGAGTCTTGGCAATTATCGAGGTGTTGGAAAGATTTTTCAAATACTGAGGAACTATCATTGCAATGGATGTAAAAAATGTAAATAAAACTGACTTCGTTGACTTGTGTGAGGCAAAGAAAAAATTACTTCGAAACTCAGCTTGTTAGTGGTGTATGTGGTGAGTTAAGACAATCAGAAAATCAACATTGCCAAATGTGCACTTTCCTACATATGCATGTATTATGGAGAGAGAAGCGCCATATCTTCGCCTCACACCCATCCACTTCTTTTACATTTGTTTAATTTAACCTTTATTTAACTAGGCAAGTCAGTTGAGAACACATTCTTATTTACAATGAAGGCCTAACCCGGATGACGCTGGGCAAATTGTGCGCCGCCTTATGTGACTCCCAATCACGGCCGGTTGTGATACAGCCTGGAATCGAACCAGGGTCTGTAGTGACGCCTCTAGCACTGAGATGCAGTGCGTTTGGCCGCCGGCCAATTGATGCAACATTTTTCATTATTTTCACACATATTTTAGACCCTTTTCACTGACAGCTGCAACTCAGTCAGCTAGATCCATTGTTACGTTCACTAGCCATATTGGGGCCTTCCCAAACTCACTGGTGATTTTAAAACAATCCACAGCTATTTTTCTAAAATAAGCTAATGATCCTCTGTGGCTAAGTCATGCTCCCCAGTGAAGTATTTTGAATGGTTTTATATACAGGAGTAAATACATAATTTTGGCCAAACATCAATTTACTTTAGGGCAATCCAGCATCCTAACAGGGCACTGTGCACCCACCAACTTTCCTTTCCAATTCACAAGAGGCAGAAACCTGAGATCTGTATGTAATGAGGAGATGCTGATGTCTCCACCCTAACAATGGGAGTCTTTGTCCTAAAGGCGGGAAGGCAGATGACAAGCTAAGGTCTGCATCACAGGAGGTTGGTTGGCACCTTAATTAAGGAGAACGGGCTCGTGGTAATGGCTGGAGGGAAATAGTATCAAATGCATCAAACACATGGTTTCCCTCTGTCTCATTATGTTTAGACCATGGTTTTTTTTTTCCTATTGCGTTATTGACTGTATGTTTGTTTATTCCATGTGTAACTCTGTGTTGTTGTTTGTGCCGCACTGCTTTGCTTTATCTTGGCCAGGTCGCAGATGTAAATGAGAATTTGATCTCAACTAGCCTACCTGGTTAAATAAAGGTGAAATGAAAAATAAAATAAATAAAAATAAATGTGTCTGATGCTGTCTGGACAGAAATAGTATGACATGCCTTACTCTTTTGGTCCACACAGCATCAGATACATGGTCTACACATACTGAGACAGAGGGGCGCTGTTTCGCTCGCTCGGATGCTTTAACCCTCCTGTTGTGTTCGTTTCATGTTAATTAATTCTGTGTTCCCGGTCCAAAATACCGCCCCATTATTGATGATTATAAATCCATAATAATCCATATATTATCACTAATGTTATGTTCAATCTTTTTATCAACTTAAGATCTTGTGAACATTACAAGTTTTGAACTTCTATTTGCGGCCTGTAGGCCTCATTGACCTGAGCTCATACAACTCGTTTTTGAGTTAACAATTCTGCTGTCACAGAATGAATTGTGAGCAAGGCCTCAAAAAAGCTTTATATACCAGAGCTGCAAGAAAAGTTCTATATATTATTGAAACAATGTTGCGATTGTTTGTGAGAATGCCAACAGGTGTGGTTCCCGTGGTCGAAAGATTCTATTGGGAAAGGTTCCCGTGGGGGTTGCCATGGAAGCCAAGAAGGGGGGGGGATGTGTGTGTGCTCAAACACACATGCATGTGGGGGTCTGGGAGAGGAAGTGTGTCCATCTGATGAATGGGCATGTGCCTGAACTCAATTTTATACACTAATTGTAGTCTCACCAATTCATTTTTAATGGCCGGTCATTTTTGACCGGGAACACCACAGGTGTACAAAAGTTAAATAAAACACCCAAAATGTAATGAAAATCATCAAAATATATTTTGTGTGTCCAGATGCCCTGTGTGGACAAAGTCATGGAACCTTATGATAATTAGATTAAATTAACTAAAAAAAATTCAGAGAGAGAACTTTCTGTCGGTGCGGGTCTTCAAATAAATTATCAATATTTTATTTGGACTTGCAAGGAGGTACGGTAGGGCGGGCCAGGGCCCCTAAGGCCTGCCCATAACGTCGGCCCTGGTGTGTGTGTGTGTTGTATGTGCTGAAACTGTTCTTTGCTCCTCCTCAGGTACGCTATCTGAAGATCATTGAGAAAAGTGGCTATGAGGCCTTACCATGGGTACGCTATATAACGCAGAGTGGAGGTGAGACACACACACACACCATTCGGCCCGGCAGTGAACCCAGCTATCATATCTATTACCTCTCTCCTGAAGCTGGGGAAAGGGGGATTTGAATGATGCCTTACTGCCATTAGGTTCTCTGTGGCACTGCTCGGCTTGCCAAGGTGGCTATCACCTTTTCATTGTGATCAGCAGAGGTAGGGAGAGAACGAGAGAGAGAGAAAGGAAGGGAAAGAGGTAGAGAAATAGACAGTGAGAGAGAGAGCAGTGTTGACTTAATAATAAGGTGGGGGGGGGGTGAAAAGTGAAAGACTAAAGTTATTGTAAAGCCATAATAACTACTACCCTGACCCCAATGTGTATCTCAGTCACCCAGAGCCCCAATGCTAATTTGAATGTTAATGTGACGCCACAGTACAGGGGTAATGTGATGATGGTTAGAAGAGTGTTAATGTATTGCTGTTACGTCTTCTCTTCTTGGCAGATTATCAACTCCGGACAAACTAAGGGCGAGCCTGCTGCTAGACGAATAGATCGTCACTCTCTCCCTCTCTCTGGGAGTGAGGGACAACAGAGGACAAGGAAAGGGGAACAACTTTCACCACTGTCAATTCTCAAAGGACCAAGTAGTCATCTTGCAGACATGAGGACCTTCAAGACTCAATTTCCCTTCAGAACTCGACTGTTGTCACCTTCGACCTTTGTTGTGTTACATCATCTGGAGAAACATGTTTTATCTCTTTAGAATAATGAACCTAGTGGTTTTCTTATTGGTCACATTGTAAACATTTGTATAGTTGTATTTTCTTCTTAAAGCTGGAAGAATTCAGGACATTTATGATCTCTGAAGTGTGAATGTTGAAGCCTGTGTACAGCACTGATATAAAATGATATCTGGTTGGTGTGGATGCTAGCAGTTCATGTTATCTTGGGGCCAGCTGTAAGCATATAATCCCCACTGTGTCCAATGAGATGAACACTAAGATAATGAATAGGCCTGCATAATATCAGCAGCTGTGTATTACCAAATTGTCGTCACAGTTCCTAGACATGTGCTTGTACTCAGCTGACAACTACGAGGAAAAGACTGAAGGAATTCTCTGTGTGCAAATTACAATTATGTAGTGTTTCTAACAGTCTTGTGATACAGACACATTTATCGCCTTGAGAAAAAGCCATGATCAAAATAAGTAAACCAATAATACAGGTGGTCCGAAATGAAGAGAATGTTGTTTAGATAGGAAACAAAGTGGACATATCTATGTCAATGTGTCCCCACCAAACATACACCCAACTTTTCCAAAGCAGCTATTGGTTGGTATGGTTACAGTAGTCTGTTGTGCGTGCAATGCACCACCCCTCATATCAGTTCTGGTTCTCTCTCTGCCAGGGGAATAGCTCTGGTTCTCTCTCTGCCAGGGGAATAGCTCTGGTTCTCTCTCTGCCAGGGAAATAGCTCTGGTTCTCTCTCTGCCAGGGGAATAGCTCTGGTTCTCTCTGCCAGGGGAATAGCTCTGGTTCTCTCTGCCAGGGGAATAGTTCTGGTTCTCTCTGCCAGGGGAATAGCTCTGGTTCTCTCTCTGCCAGGGGAATAGCTCTGGTTCTCTCTGCCAGGGGAATAGCTCTGGTTCTCTCTCTGCCAGGGGAATAGCTCTGGTTCTCTCTGCCAGGGGAATAGCTCTGGTTCTCTCTCTGCCAGGGGAATAGCTCTGGTTCTCTCTCTGCCAGGGGAATAGCTCAGGTTCTCTCTGCCAGGGGAATAGCTCTGGTTTGCTGTGTGTAGGCCTACTGTATGAAATCCAGACCTGGTTTCAAATACATGTTTATTTGAGTATTTGTTATTTAAATACAAATTTTCTGTATATTTGAGTATTTTCAAATGTGGTGAATCAACTTTTTTTCAAAATACTATTTTCAAATACCTGGGATAGATGCATGGGAGTATATTTGAGACAGTCTATTTGAATATTTTAAAATACTTTCCAAGTGTATTTCCAAATATATTCAACTACTTGTTTTTTCAAATAAAACATATCTAAATACTTAATACTAAATAGTATGTGAACCCAGGTCTGATAATCTCATATTAAACCATCCATGTAAAATGGTTGATTATGAGGAACAGGACAAATATGACTACACTCTGCCAGATATTCTCTCCAGTGGGGTTTTTAATGATTGAAAAACACAATCTATTAATATCTTATTTATTAACCTCTGTATGTCAATGGGGGACAAAGGGATCTAGATAGAAATAAATAACTTTGTACCTTACTATCTTCCCTGGTTATTTCCATCTCTATCAGTGAGATGTTATCAAATGAAAGTCAGGGAACTGGACCTGAGGGCTCTCTCTCTCTCAATTCAATTCAATAGACTTTATTGACATGGCAAGATTAATGACTTACATTGTCAAAGTATACATATAGCAAAAATGGTGGGACCAACAGCAATAATAATAGTAGTAGTAGTGGAAATGGGATTACCATTAACAGCAACTACAACAATATTAATGAGAATAACAATACATAAAAGCAATGGTAGTAGACCAGTCTCAACATGACTGAGAAGCCACATGACATGGTATGAAAGCCAAAACAAAACTAAATTGGAAATATTATTGACATTACATTGCACTTTTCACAGGTTGTGGCAGGAGGACACATATTTGGCTGCCATAACTGCACATTTTGGCTTTTCACCCAATAAATATTTTTTATTTTCCTTCATCTTTTAGAGTTTCAAATTCTTTGTACTGAATGATAATTTTGGGAAAGAAAAATTATCTTTAGGTCTGAGTATTTGTCACAGTGTAATAGGATATGCAGCTCTGTCTCTACCTCTCCCCTGGAGCAGAGTGAGCACAGCCTGTCCTCTCTGGGCAGCCAGGTTTGTCTGTGACGACCGGTCTCTATAGCCAGACTGTGCTCACTGAGTCTGTACCTAGTGAGTGTTTTCCTCAGTTTTCTATCAGTCACAGTGTTCAGAAAGTCTGCCACCATGTACTGTCTGTTTAGAGCCAAATAGCATTGAAGTTTACTTAGATTTTTTTGTGGTGTCTTTCCAATAGGTGATATATTTTTATTTTTGCTTTGTGATGATTTGGTTGGGCCAGATTTTCTGAGTGATGTCTTCAGGCTCTATGGGGTTGGTTTGGGTTTGTGAACTGAGCCTCAGAACCAGCTGGCTGAGGGGACTCTTCTCTTTTTTCATCTCTTGACATTGTAGCTGTGTGATGGAATAGTTGTAAAATTTGATGGCTCTTTATCTATTCGAGCAAGGAGTTTTTTTTGCCCAATTCTGCTCTACATGCGTTATTTGAAGGTTTTCTTTGCACTTGCAATACATTCTTGCAAAACTCAGCATGCAGTATTTCGATTTGATGTTTGTCCCATTTAGTAAATTCATTATTAGACAGCGGACCCCATACTTCGCTGCCATATAGAGCAATTGGTTCTATAACTGATTGGAACATTTTGAGCCAGATTCTAATTGGAATTTCAATTTTAATGTTTCTTTCAATGGCATAGGATGCTCTTCTTGCTTTGTCTCTCAGCTCATTCACAGCCATGTGAAAGCTACCTGTGTTGCTGATATTTAGTTCTAGATACGTGTAGTTTTTGGTGTGTTCTAATAGAACTGTGTCCAAATAGGATTTATATTTGTCATCCTGATTTCCAGATCTTTTTTGGAATATCATTATATTAGTTATTTTTTAGATTAACGGTCAGAGCCCAGGTCCGACAGAACCTGTGCATATGATCTAGATGCTGCTGTAACCCCTCCCTAGTGGGAGACAGTAGCACCAGGTCATCTGCGTACAGCAGACCCTCCTTAGTGGGAGACAGTAGCACCAGGTCATCTGCGTACAGCAGACCCTCCTTAGTGGGAGACAGCAGCACCAGGTCATCTGCGTACAGTAGACACTTGATTTCAGTGTTGTAGAGGGTGAGACCAGGTGCTGCCGATTCTTCTAATGTTTTTGCCAATTCATTAATGTAGATGTTAAATAGTGTTGGACTTATTGGGCAGCCCTGTTTCACTCCAAGTCCCTGAGAGAAGAAGTCTGTTTGCTTGTTGCCAATTTTAACCGCACATTTGTTTTTAGTGTACATTGATTTAATAACATCATGTTCTCCCTCCAATACCACTTTCTATTAGTTTATAAAAAATGACCTTCCTGCCAAACTGAATCAAATGCTTTCTTGAAGTCTACAAAACACAAGTATATTTTGCCTTTGTTTTGGTTTACTTGTTTGTCTATTAGTGTGGAGGGTGTAAATGTGGTCTGCTGTACATTTGTACGAAATTATGTTGTCTGCTATTTATGATACTGCAGAAAATTTCCCCCAAGTTGCTGTTAATGCAAATTTCTCTGTAATTATTTGGGTCAAATTTGTCTCCATTTTTATAGATTGGTGTGATCTTGGTTCCAAATATTGGGGAAAATACCTGTAGTGAGGATAATGTTGAAGAGTTTGAGTATAGCAATTTGAATTTGTGGTCTGTATATTTGATCATTTCATTTAAAGTACCGTCAGCTCCACGGGCCTTTTTGGGTTGGAGAGTGCATAGTTTTCCCCAAAAAATGTCTTCTGTAATTGGGGTATCCACAGGATTCTGATAGTCTGACTGCTGATTCAAGGATTTGTAATTTTTCTTGTATATATTGTTGTTCTGGGCAAAGTGATTTCTCCACATATCCCCCTTTTGGATAGCCAATTCCTCATGATGAGGTTTGTTTAATTTATTCCAATTCTCCCAGAAGTGGTTTGATTCTATGGATTCCTCAATTACATCCAGCTGATTTCTAATGTGCTGTTCCTTTTTTGTTCTTAGGGTGTGTTTGTATTGCTTCACTGTTTCCCCATATTGACGGCGAATATTTTTGTTGTCTGGTTCTCTGTTTTTTAAAATAACTTTCTGAGATTTCTCCAATCATTATCAACCCATTTTCATGATCTATTCTTTTTGGTTTGCTCTTATGCTTCATTAGATTAGCCAAGGAGGCTAATTTGTCAAATCTAAAGTTTATGTTCCAAACGGCCAAATGTACACCTTCATTGCTTTAGGAGAATGTTAAGGCTAAAAGATTGTCCAGGAGAGATTGTATTTTTTGGCTACTAATTGCTTTTTGGTAGATTTCTGTACTGTTTGCACTTCATCTATAGGCCTGTTTAGTACCATGTAATTTATTGGGCCGTGATGCTTCATGGTTGGGTTTCGCTTTTCTCAGATACACTGTGATTTTACTGTGGTCTGAGAGAGGTGTTAGTGGGCTGACTGTGAGGGCTCTGAGAGACTCTGGGTTTAGGTCGGTGAGGAAGTAGTCTACAGTACTGCTGCCAAGGGATGAGCTGTAGGTGTACCTACCAAAAGAGTCCCCTCTTAGCCTACCATTGACTATGTACAGACACAGTGATCGACAGAGCTTCAGGAAAGGTTGTTGCTTCCTGGTAGGTGTTTGTCCCCATGACTGTTAATCGTGTCTTGTTCTTCTGCTGTTCTAGCATTCAGGTCTCCACAGACCTGTACGTTGCCTTGGGCCTGAACGTGACTAATCTCCCCCTCTAGAATGGAGAAACTCTCTTCATTGAAGTAAGGTGACTCTGAGGGGAAAATATGAGACACAGAGGAAGACGTTTTTATCTGTTAAGATAGCCTCTTTGTTGATTTTTAACCAGATAAGAATTCTCCTGTTTTGATCAATTCAATTGAATTAGTTAGTTCAGATTTATACCATATTAGCATTCCCCCTGAGTCTCTGCACTGTGATTCCTTTTAAGTTGCTGGATGGTACAATTATCTCCCTATAACCTAGTGGACAGCCAGTGGAAACATCAACTCTGCACCATTTTCCTGTAGTACTACAATATCAACATCATCAATTTCTTTCAGGAAATCTGGGTTTCTGCTCTTTAGCCCAAAAGCAGAGGAATTCAAGCCTTGTAAATTCCAACATGCAACGTAAAAAGATTTCATAACTGTTTTTTTCTTTCCCTTCAAAATGATATACACTCACAATCCAACAAGAACTATTAAAATAGGATTTTTCAATTAACGTAAACTCTTATTATGCAAATATTATTTGTTTATCATTTAAGATAGCATTTGTGTCATGCGACTTGCGTGGATGTAGTGTGAGGATGGTGGAGTTGTTGTGCTCATCTTACCATGACCCTCGGCCAATCACGTGAGCATAAAATACTCAGCATTTGTTTAATGTCACTCATTTGATTGGTGGAGGCTGGGCCAGTTGCTCCTCTCACAGACTGTGCATAGCTCTGTCTGCAGGGTTTTGGCTCCTCCAGGTGTGGGTCTGCGGTGGTAGGCCTCGTCTGGGTGGGTCTGTGCCGCGCTGGCTGTGGTTGGTGGTTGGTGCTGTGGCCGTGGCTGGGGGGTCCAGAGTTCTGGTCCGGGGTGTTATCTCGGTGGGGTGGAGATTGCTCCGCTGTTCCTAGTTTGAGAGATTGGGTTGCGGTTTAAAGCAACGTCCTTGAGTCTTGGCAAGGATGGGGACTATCTCCCTGTACAAGTGAACATGGTCATAGAGACAGTCCAGATGGAGGGTGGGATGGTGGGCCAGGTGTACATTGGGTCGCAAGGCACAGTCCTGGGAGAGGCTGGCGTTTATTCTTTGGATTGTGGCAGGGTGGAAGTCCTTCCTCTGTAGAAGGGTTGACACTATGATTCTTGAGTTGGGGAAGATTGCGGAGGCCTTCTCAATCACTCCCCGTAGTGAAGTCGCCACCCTCTTCTGCTGAGCACGCAGGTCGTTGCTTCCGGTGTGTATGATTATGTGGCTTGGCGACCCGAGCTGGGCCTTATCAAGCAGCTCCATGGCACTGTGTTGTTGGCACCACATCTTTCTCGTTTTGTGTCTAGGGAAAAGTTTAATCTCCTGAACAAACTTCCCATTTGAGTCCATCAACAGGACCATGTCAGCCAGTGTTTCTTCTGGACTGGAGGGGGTAGAGTGGGGGCTGGTGGGTGTTGGAGCTGGTGTGTGGCTGGTCAGTGCCGGTGCTGCTGTCAGTGGGAGGCTGTTCTGTGGGCTGGGGTGAGGTGTGCAGCAGGCAGGGCTGGGGAGGCCTGGCTGGTTGAGGTGGGCTCCTCTGCTGTGTGAGGCCAGGTCATAGAGTGGTGATCTAGCTGCTCCTGCAGCCTGTCCTCTGTCCTCTTTCTCTCCTGCAGCCTGTCCTCTGTTCTCTTTCTCTCCTGCAGCCTGTCCTCTGTCCTCTTTCTCTCCTGCAGCCTGTCCTCTGTCCTCTTTCTCTCCTGCAGCCTGTCCTCTGTTCTCTTTCTCTCCTGCAGCCTGTCCTCTGTTCTCTTTCTCTCCTGCAGCCTGTCCTCTGTCCTCTTTCTCTCCTGCAGCCTGTCCTCTGTCCTCTTTCTCTCCTGCAGCCTGTCCTCTGTTCTCTTTCTCTCCTGCAGCCTGTCCTCTGTTCTCTTTCTCTCCTGCAGCTCCTCTCTTAGTGTGGTCAGATTGTACTGCTCTGCCTGTCTTTTTGGAGCTCTCTCACCTCCTTTGTTAGATCAGCCAGCTCTCTCTTGAGTCCGTCTCTCTCTTGCTGAACCTCTTTCAGCTGTCCTGCAAGGCTGCTGTCCTGCTCTGTTCGCACCTTGGTTAGGAGCTCTTCTAAGGTGTGGATGTCTGGTTGCTGTTTGCTCACGCTCTCCCTGAGCATGACCACCTCCCCCTCCAGTTTGGTGAACTCATCCCTCATGGCAGCCATGGTGGTGAGGAGGGCCTGAGCCTGCTCTGCACTGAGGGGGTCGCTCTCCTCCTTGGGCGTGTCCTCCACTATGGTGGGAAGAGAGGTGCTGGATGTGCCTTTTTGGGTGGGGAGAGTGGGGGTGATGGTGGTGCTGGTGGAGTTTCTCTCTCCTTGATGGTCTGAAAGTCTGTTTCAAACAGCCTAAGGTTACTTTGCACCATGACAGTCCCAGTCTTGTAGAGGTTAATTGTTATCATGGCGCTGTCAGGGTCGTCTGTCTATTTGACTTTCAGCTTCCACCCATTACAGATTCTTTCTTTCTTTATGGATGGGTAGTGAGAGCAGACTGCTGAGCGCCATGCATTTGGTTGGTCAGGGAGAAAGATGAGATTACTCACATTACCGTTTTTGTAGAGATCTGCGAAAAGGGTTTCTGGCCTCCCCTTTAGTAGTTTTTGTTTAAAAGCTTTCCTCCTTGTCATTTTTGGCCTCTGGAGGGTAGAGAATGGACTCAGCGCTGAGGGGGAGTGGAGACATGGTGCCTGCTACTACTGCTGCTCTGTTTTGCTGCACCGTTGCCTTGGCAACCGGTTTTGTTTATCTGCTGCTGTTGTTAGCTAGCTCTAATTTAGCTCAGAAACCGGCAAAAAAAGTGAAAAATCTTCACACCGAAAAAACAGAAGATGTTTAAAGTTAGAGTCCGTGCTCCTTTTTGGTTTACTCACTCAGTTTGGTCGTTTGATGTAGTTGTATTAACTCCCCTTGCTAGGTTTGTTCTGGCTGGCTTGTTAGCCTGCTGGCTAGGTTTTTGTGGTGTAGCTAGCTAGCGAGTCAAGACTTCTTAATTTGAGGCGCAAAGTGACTTTTTTCTATTCTGATTGAATAGAGTTGTTGTTCGTCACGTCTTGTCTTTAATTATTTTTTAGATTTGAGTGTTTCTCATTCTAAAAACAAAAAAACTGAAATAAATCAGGAGCTCACGTTGAACATGTCTGTAGCTCTTTCTCTCTCTCTCACTGTCTGGCTTCTCTCTCATCACTGTTTGTGGCTGTCGTCTCTCTATCATACGTACACAAACATACCTGGCACCACCTAGAAGGCATGTCCTGCATAGCAGTGCACAGCAGAGACCAAGAACAGTCCCTTGTCAATTAGGGATTGCACGCTGTACTGGCTCATTGCACAGTCACTGCCGATGCTGTGTGTGTGTGTGTGTGTGAGAGAGAGAGGGTGGTAAGGGTGAGCCGTACTGGGCGATGCCAGCCCTTTTACGATCCACAGCCTGTCCATTGTCCCAGTGCCCAACCATCAGTACAACAACAATGGCCGCCTCAGTGACCCCTATTGTCTCTGAGCAACAGGCCGCTCACATGCACTGCCTGATAAGGAGGTGCGAGGGCCAGACACACACACACAAACACACAGCAACTTAAATCCAAGAACAGCATCCAAGCACATAGACGCTTTGTTTAATGAAACCACATTGTACCCTTTAACCATGGCAACAATGCAGGACGTTCTCCTCAGATTCTTGGTAAGCGTTGCAAAGCAAAGTGAGTGATGACACAGCTTGCTTATGGAGGCCTTTGACCACCCAACACTGCTGTAAACCTGTGACATGAAAAGGTGACAAAATGTGTCATTGATCACTTTGATTAAGTTTGGAGATGCTGGGTACATTATTCTATGATATGATTATTCCTTACAGCAGCTTTTTCACCTGCTGCTTTGTAGTGGATGATATTATTATTATTACATTGGACACATTATGAATCATTATCTCTGCACTGTGTTCAGTGTCTGGTGTCTGTGCAGTCACTGGTATTCTCTTCATTCCACATCATAGAATGGTGCTCTGCTGGGCTCATAAAATGGCCCATGCTTGAACCATAAAAATAGAATGTGTTGACACAGCTCTGTATTCCTCATGCTATTTCATGATCCTGCAAAAGTCCATTGCTGTGGTAATCAACAACTCATTGAACATATAGTGGCTTTCCAAGAAGGCCATTATGCTAAAATGCCATTTTCAAAAGTGATGTCCATTGGTCCCTCCCTGACAGCAAGGTGGATGTGGCCCACATTCAGAACAAACGTGGCCCAGAAACTACAAGGCCACATACCTCAAACCAGAGCTGGCCAATAAGCTCCAACCCTCCCCCAGTGCGCATCTCCCACAGATCAAATCTGGGCCATATGAGTGTCGCAGTCATCTCCTGTCTGGGCTACCTGTCCCATCCCATGTCTCTGGTGGTCAGGTCAGATGAGGTTAGCCAGGCTAGAGGTGGTCTCCCTCCTACCCTGGTCCATGTGTCGTCCAGAGATAGTGAACAGCCCCACAGCCCTGTCCCTAAACCTCTGGCCCGGCCTGGTCCTCTCCAGCAGCATCACCACCCCTGTGTACACCCCTACCCCCACTACCGCTGCCCCCCCTCCAGCTAACAACACCACCCCAGAGATGTACATATCGTTCAGGGCCACGCCCGGCTGGGGCATGTGGTGCTCCAAAGCCAGCTTCAGCAGCACAGCCCCACAGACCACCAGACACAGCCCCGTAATAAGCACCACTAACAGATCCGACAGCCCTCCGCTCTTAAGGATATCGATCCGCCTGCGACTCCGCACACAGTTCATGTCCTGCACGGCCGAGCTCATGAGCTGTTTGAGGAGGACGGCCAGGGCTAAGAGACACAGGGCCATGCCCGCTCCCATGCGCCAGTCACTGGAGAAACTGGTGGTGGTGGAGAGGAGGAGCACGCCACCCAGGCCGCAGCCCAGGATGAGGAGGACCGCCACACAGTAGCACAGCAGAGACTTGGCTGGGTCCCGGAACCACCACAGCTCCACCTGTTCATCCAGAACACTGCGCTGGATCTGAGCAGGGTCGGGACCGGCCAGCTGGCCACCCCGCGACGGAGGGAAGTCCTCCAGCTCTGGCATCCTGATCCTCCCAGCCTGACAGACACGCTCACCAGAGAACTCTACCAGGACACAAGCTATATCACTGGAACTCTCAGTGGAACACCGTTCTTTCTCTCTGGAAACCTTGAGTGGATCTCAATAGAGTCCTCAGTGAATCACAGCAGATGGATTACTGGACACCTCACCGGATCACAGTTCCTTCTCACTTGATTACAGGTCCTCTTGGTGGATCACAGGGCCCATCAGGTAGTCCACTGCACTCTGAGAGGATGTCCTGTCACTGAACCCTCAGAGCTCAGGGACCAAATGCAGCCTGATGGATACCTGGGGAGAGGAGAGACAAGGGACATTAGAGCCACCTGCTGACACGCACGCACGCACGCACACACAGACACATGTACACATGTATACACAGACACACACAGACACGTTGCTGAATATGCCATCTTTAAAGCAGGGCTCTAAACATGAAAGATCCTGCCATATAACAGAGGTATCCTGCAGAGAGAGGCGTTTGAACTGACTCAAAACATAATGCTGAAAATGCAATCTGAAAACCCCTTCTTAGACGTGTGTGTGTGTGTGACAGAGACAAATAAAGTGAAATAGAAGTGTGTTTCTATGTTTGAGTGTGTGTTAATTAGATTAGCAGCTGATAGTGGCCTAGCATCTTTATGGTGTACTCCTGTATGTAGATCAGCACCGCGTAGGCTAGTTTGGCCACCGCGTAGACTAGTTTAGCCACCTCCTCGTAGGCTAGTTTAGCCACCTCCTCGTAGACTAGTTTGGCCACCTCGTAGGCTAGTTTGGCCACCGCGTAGGCTAGTTTAGCCACCTCCTCGTAGGCTAGTTTAGCCACCTCCTCGTAGGCTAGTTTAGCCACCTCCTCGTAGGCTAGTTTAGCCACCTCCTCGTAGGCTAGTTTAGCCACCTCCTCGTAGGCTAGTTTAGCCACCTCCTCGTAGGCTAGTTTGGCCACCGCGTAGGCTAGTTTAGCCACCTCCTCGTAGGCTAGTTTAGCCGCCTCCTCGTAGGCTAGTTTAGCCGCCTCCTCGTAGGCTAGTTTAGCCGCCTCCTCGTAGGCTAGTTTAGCCGCCTCCTCGTAGGCTAGTTTAGCCGCCTCCTCGTAGGCTAGTTTGGCCGCCTCCTCGTAGGCTAGTTTGGCCGCCTCCTCGTAGGCTAGTTTGGCCGCCTCCTCGTAGGCTAGTTTGGCCGCCTCCTCGTAGACTAGTTTGGCCGCCTCCTCGTAGGCTAGTTTGGCCGCCTCCTCGTAGGCTAGTTTAGCCGCCTCCTCGTAGGCTAGTTTAGCCGCTTCCTCGTAGGCTAGTTTAGCCACCTCCTCGTAGGCTAGTTTGGCCGCCTCCTCGTAGGCTAGTTTGGCCGCCTCCTCGTAGGCTAGTTTAGCCGCCTCCTCGTAGGCTAGTTTAGCCGCCTCCTCGTAGGCTAGTTTGGCCGCCTCCTCGTAGGCTAGTTTGGCCGCCTCCTCGTAGGCTAGTTTGGCCGCCTCCTCGTAGGCTAGTTTGGCCGCCTCCTCGTAGGCTAGTTTGGCCGCCTCCTCGTAGACTAGTTTAGCCGCCTCCTCGTAGGCTAGTTTAGCCGCCTCCTCGTAGGCTAGTTTAGCCGCCTCCTCGTAGGCTAGTTTAGCCGCCTCCTCGTAGGCTAGTTTAGCCACCTCCTCGTAGGCTAGTTTAGCCGCCCAGCTCTCGTCCTCTGTGTTGTGTGCCACCTCCTGTTCATTCCCCTGCGAGGTGATATTTATAAGATGGCAGAGCAACGCTGACTACAGTCCCCCTCACAACAGGGCTCAAGTATGACTCCTTTTATCAATGGGCTGTCCCTGTAGTCCCAGCGACTCTCAAGGTCAGGGCACAGACAGCTTGTCTTTAAAAGTCTGACAGCCCCTTTACTAATCAAAGTCAATAGCGCGAGCCGAGGCACTGAGCGAGGCGAGCACAGAGCACCAGCAGCTCTCTGACAGGAATTACAACTGTCCTCTAACAGACCTGGTCTAGTCTGCTGACACAAACAGAACACTACTAGTGTGTCTGAGCCTCCAAGCAGCAGGTTGAGCTGAGTCCTCATCAACACACAGGGATCATCACACTGAGATATGACACACAGTACAGCTGAGTCATAAGGTGTTCACATTAGGTGTGAAGTGAAGGGATACTAAATAACAGAGCGCATTGTGTATATTGGACTCCCGCTTCTCCACGCCGTTTCAGTTCATAATTATGAGGTGGATGTGTATACGAGGTGTACAGTGTGTGTATGTGGGGGGTACAGTGTTTGTGTTGTTGAGTCACTAATTAAATCCCAGCAGGTTTGGACCTGATGCCACTGACGGGTATAACAGGAATAGAAGGCAGTAATTGAGGTGACATATGAGCTGGATGAAAACAATAGAAACACACACATACAGTGGGGAGAACAAGTATTTGATACACTGACGATTTTGCAGGTTTTCCTACTTACAAAGCATGTAGAGGTCTGTAATTTTTATCATAGGTACACTTCAACTGTGAGAGAAGGAATCTAAAACAAAAATCCAGAAAATCACATTGTATGATTTTTAAGTAATTCATTTGCATTTTATTGCATGACATAAGTATTTGATACATCAGAAAAGCAGAACTTAATATTTGGTACAGAAACCTTAGTTTGCAATTACAGAGATCATACGTTTCCTGTAGTTCTTGACCAGGTTTGCACACACTGCAGCAGGGATTTTGGCCCACTCCTCCATACAGACCTTCTCCAGATCCTTCAGGTTTCGGGGCTGTCGCTGGGCAATACGGACTTTCGGCTCCCTCCAAAGATTTTCTATTGGGTTCAGGTCTGGAGACTGGCAAGGCCACTCCAGGACCTTGAGATGCTTCTTACGGAGCCACTCCTTAGTTGCCCTGGCTGTGTGTTTCGGGTCGTTGTCATGCTGGAAGACCCAGCCACGACCCATCTTCAATGCTCTTACTGAGGGAAGGAGGTTGTTGGTCAAGATCTCGCGATACATGGCCCCATCCATCCTCCCCTCAATACGGTGCAGTCGTCCTGTCCCCTTTGCAGAAAAGCATCCCCAAAGAATGATGTTTCCACCTCCATGCTTCACGGTTGGGATGGTGTTCATGGGGTTGTACTCATCCTTCTTCTTCCTCCAAACACGGCGAGTGGAGTTTAGACCAAAAAGCTCTATTTTTGTCTCATCAGACCACATGACCTTCTCCCATTCCTCCTCTGGATCATCCAGATGGTCATTGGCAAACTTCAGACGGGCCTGGACATGCGCTGGCTTGAGCAGGGGGACCTTGCGTGCGCTGCAGGATTTTAATCCATGACGGCGTAGTGTGTTACTAATGGTTTTCTTTGAGACTGTGGTCCCAGCTCTCTTCAGGTCATTGACCAGGTCCTGCCGTGTAGTTCTGGGCTGATCCCTCACATTCCTCATGATCATTGATGCCCCACGAGGTGAGATCTTGCATGGAGCCCCAGACCGAGGGTGATTGACCGTCATCTTGAACTTCTTCCATTTTCTAATAATTGTGCCAACAGTTGTTGCCTTCTCACCAAGCTGCTTGCCTATTGTCCTGTAGCCCATCCCAGCCTTGTACAGGTCTACAATTTATCCCTGATGTCCTTACACAGCTCTCTGGTCTTGGCCATTGTGGAGAGGTTGGAGTCTGTTTGATTGAGTGTGTGGACAGGTGTCTTTTATACAGGTAATGAGTTCAAACAGGTGCAGTTAATACAGGTAATGAGTGGAGAACAGGAGGGCTTCTTAAAGAAAAACTAACAGGTCTGTGAGAGCCGGAATTCTTACTGGTTGGTAGGTGATCAAATACTTATGTCATGCAATAAAATGCAAATTAATTACTTAAAAATCATACAATGTGATTTTCTGGATTTTTGTTTTAGATTCCGTCTCTCACAGTTGAAGTGTACCTATGATAAAAATGACAGACCTCTACATGCTTTGTAAGTAGGAAAACCTGCAAAATCGGCAGTGTATCAAATACTTGTTCTCCCCACTGTATATAATTGGCTTCTCTCTCTTATACCAAAAAACACATTATTTTCTCTCTCTCTCTCTCTCACACACACACACACACACTAGTGCGGAGCGATTAACAAAAACATTTTCTGATTATTAAACAACCATTTGATTGACGTTGGTTCAATTACTTGAATTCCCCAACGTAATCCAAACCGACTCCATTTAGTTTGGTTTTCTTGTGAGCTCAACGTGCCATTTCTCTAGTGAGAAATCCTATCCAGCACGAGAGACATCAAATCAAGAACGAACTGTGAGATGCTGTAGGGAGTTTTCAATAGGCAAATATTCAACCTAGTTCAGCGCAGAAAACGTGGTAATTACCTACCGGAGTTGGGGAAGCTACTCTGAAAATATAGTTTGCCAAGCTACCAATTACTTCACACTGAAAGACATTAAGCTACCCTTAAGAAAAATATAGTTCACTTAACTAGAGTTACTTTGAAAAAGCAGTTCACTACATTCAAACTACACTAAATGGCTAAAAGTATGTGGACACCCCTTCAAATTAGTGGATTCGGCTATTTCAGCCACACCAGTTGCTGACAGGTGTATAAAATCGAGCACACAGCCATGCTATCTCCATAGACAAACACTGGCAGTAGAATTTCCTGTACTGAAGAGCTTAGTGACTTTCAATGTGGCACCGTCATAGGATGCCACCTTTCCAACAAGTCAGTTCGTCAAATTTCTGCCCTGCTAGAGCTGCCCCTGTCAATTGTAAGTGCTGTTATTGTGAAGTGGAAACTTCTAGGAGCAACAACAGCTCAGGAGCGAAGCTCACAGAACAAGACCGGCGGGTGCTGAAGCGAGCAGCGTCTAAAAAATAATTTATCCTCGGTTGCAACACTCACTACCGAGTTCCAAACTGCCTCTAGAAACAATGTTAGCACAATAACGTTTGGTCGGAAGCTTCATGAAATGGATTTCCATGGCCGAGCAGCCACATACAAGCCTAAGATCACCATGCGCAATGGCCTGCACAGAGCTCTGATCTCAACCCCATCGAATGCCTTTGGGATGAATTGGAACTCCGACTGCGAGCCAGGCCTAATCGCCCAACATCAGTGCCCAACCTCACTAATGCTCTCATGCTGAATAGAAGCAAGTCCCCACAGCAATGTTCCAACATCTAGTGGAAAGCCTACAGAGAAGAGTGGAGGCTGTTATAGCAGGAAAAGTGGGACCAACTCCATATTAGTGTCCAGTATAGTATCATGTAGATATATAGTATCATGTAGAGACCACTGCAAAATTATCAGTTTCTCTGGTTTTACTATTTATAGGTATGTGTTTGGGTAAAATGAAAATGTTGTTTTCAATGAACTACCTACAACATTTCTTCCAAATTCCAACTAAAAATAGTCACTTAGAGCATTTATTTGCAAAAAATGACAATTGGTTAAAATAACAAAAAATATGCAGTGTTGTCAGACCTCGAATAATGCAAATAAGATAAGTTTATATTCATTTTTAAACAACACTAATGTTTTAACTTAGGAAGAGTTCAGAAATCAATATTTGGTGGAATAACCCTGATTTTCAATCACAGCTTTCATGCGTCTTGGCATGCTCACCATCAGTCTTTCAAATTGATGTTGGGTGACTTTATGCCACTACTGGCGCAAATATTCAAGCAGCTCTGCTTTATTAAATGGCTTGTGACCATCCATCTTCCTCCTGATCACATTCCAGAGGTTTTCAATGGGGTTCAGGTCTGGAGATTGGGCTGACCATGACAGGGTCTTGATCTGGTGGTCCTTCATCCACACCATGATTGACCTGGCTGTGTGGCATGGAGCATTGTCCTGCTGGAAAATCCAATCCTCAGAGTTGGGGAACATTGTCAGAGCAGAATGAAGCAAGTTTTCTTCCAGGACAACCCTGTACGTGGCTTGATACCAAAGGTGCTGCCAAAGGTGATTCAACAAAGTTCAGAGTAAACAGTCTGAATACTTACGTAAATGTGATATTTCCTTTTTTTATACATTTTCTAAAATGTAAAAAAATAACTGTTTTTGCTTTGTCATTATGGGGTATTGTGTGTAGATTGATGAGGGGGAAAAAACGATTTAATCAATTTTAGAATAGGGCTGTAACATAACAAAATTTGAAAAAGTCAAGGGGTCTGAATACTTTGAATGCACTGTGTATATATATAAATAAATAAAATTGCATCAATGATTGTTGAAGATGTATTCAATGATCACACCGATGATAGAAATTATGGAAATGTGATTCAGTACATTTTGATGGGTAGTGCAAGTGTATAGCCCAAAACAGTGTAATGTACTGTAAATTACAGTACATGTAGCATATTACTTTCAGCACTTCAAAAGGGCAATTTTGAGACATGCATTTTAGCACTTTTTGCTATTGGATTAACTGGTTGTTAAAACAGCTAAAATGAGAAGATATCCTTATCTTATGTTTTGGTGATAAAACCAATGTACTCTGTCACACCCTGGTCTGTTTCACCTGTCCTGTCTCCACCCCCCTCCATCTTCCCTATTACCCTCAGTGTATTTATACCTGTATTCTCTGTTTGTCTGTTGCCAGTTAGTCTTGTCTTTCCAAGTCAACCAGCGTTTTTCCAATCTCCTGTTTTTCTAGTCCTCGCGGTTCTAACCTTTTGCCTGCCCTGACACTGAGCCCGCCTGCCTGACCATTCTGCCTGCCCCTGACCTCGAGCATGCCTGCCTGACCATTCTGTCTGCCCTGACACTGAGCCCGCCTGCCTGACCATTCTGCCTGCCCTAACACTGAGCCCGCCTGCCTGACCATTCTGCATGCCTGACCTCGAGCATGCCTGCCTGACCATTCTGCCTGCCCTGATACTGAGCCCGCCTGCCTGACCATTCTGCCTGCCCTGACACTGAGCCCGCCTGCCTGACCATTCTGCCTGCCCTGACACTGAGCCCGCCTGCCTGACCATTCTGCCTGCCCCTGACCTCGAGCCTGCCTGACCATTCTGCCTGCCCTGACACTGAGCCCGCCTGCCTGACCATTCTGCCTGCCCTGACACTGAGCCCGCCTGCCTTACCATTCTGCCTGCCCTGACACTGAGCCCGCCTGCCTGACCATTCTGCCTGCCCCTGACACTGAGCCCGCCTGCCTGACCATTCTGCCTGCCCCTGACCTCAAGCCTGCCTGACCATTCTGCCTGCCCTAACACTGAGCCCGCCTGCCTGACCATTCTGCCTGCCCCTGACACTGAGCCCGCCTGCCTGACCATTCTGCCTGCCCCTGACCTCGAGCATGCCTGCCTGACCATTCTGTCTGCCCTGACACTGAGCCCCCCTGCCTGACCATTCTGCCTGCCCTAACACTGAGCCCGCCTGCCTGACCATTCTGCATGCCTGACCTCGAGCATGCCTGCCTGACCATTCTGCCTGCCCTGACACTGAGCCCGCCTGCCTGACCATTCTGCCTGCCCTGACACTGAGCCCGCCTGCCTGACCATTCTGCCTGCCCTGACACTGAGCCCGCCTGCCTGACCATTCTGCCTGCCCCTGACCTCGAGCCTGCCTGACCATTCTGCCTGCCCTGACACTGAGCCCGCCTGCCTGACCATTCTGCCTGCCCTGACACTGAGCCCGCCTGCCTGACCATTCTGCCTGCCCTGACACTGAGCCCGCCTGCCTGACCATTCTGCCTGCCCCTGACACTGAGCCCGCCTGCCTGACCATTCTGCCTGCCCCTGACCTCAAGCCTGCCTGACCATTCTGCCTGCCCTAACACTGAGCCCGCCTGCCTGACCATTCTGCCTGCCCCTGACACTGAGCCCGCCTGCCTGACCATTCTGCCTGCCCCTGACACTGAGCCGGCCTGCCTGACCATTCTGCCTGCCCCTGACACTGAGCCCGCCTGCCTGACCATTCTGCCTGCCCTGACACTGAGCCGGCCTGACCATTCTGCCTGCCCCTGACACTGAGCCCGCCTGCCTGACCATTCTGCCTGCCCCTGACACTGAGCCGGCCTGCCTGACCATTCTGCCTGCCCCTGACACTGAGCCGGCCTGCCTGACCATTCTGCCTGCCCTGACACTGAGCCGGCCTGACCATTCTGCCTGCCCTGACACTGAGCCGGCCTGACCATTCTGCCTGCCCTGACACTGAGCCGGCCTGCCTGACCATTCTGCCTGCCCTGACACTGAGCCCGCCTGCCGCCCTGTACCGTTTGGACCTGGTTATGAACTCTTGCCTGTCCTCGACCTGCCTCCCTCGTTGTTAAATAAATATCAGAGACTCGAACCATCTGCCTCCTGTGTCTGCATCTGAATCTCGCCTTGTGTCGTTATATACTCATTATATTTCACAGTAACCTTATATTTGGGATCAATGGTTGTGTGGTGAAAGATGTCTACAAACAAAATGAATGCACAAAGTTACAACTGACTAATTCGGCGTTTTGTACAAAAAATGTATCAAATTCACCACATGCTTGTGAAAATAGTACCAAAGCGATAAAAACAAAATGTAACAGAATGTGCAATTTAGCTATTAAACACAACTATATTTCAAGTGAAAATTAGGCAGGTCTGATGCCAAAAATGAAAAGAAATTCTTGCTTACTTCACCCATATTTTATTTTTGCATAAAAAGTAGTGTGTAGTTTCAGTAGTTAGCTACACCGCAAAACATTTATTAACTACTCAAAACACTACCAAGATTTTGAATTTAGCTCAACCACCACCAAGCTACTGCAAAATTCCTAATTGAACTACATGTAGTTCACTACTCCCCAACCCTGTTAAACTACAATGACCAGAATCTATTTAGCCTATTCTTCCTGGAGCTGCACACAGACCGCATGAGAGAGGAATGTACAACACAGCAACAACAGAGATAGACAGACAGTTTGGGACGTATAGCTTTACTAACCGATTGACAGTTGTAGCAGACAGCTCTGCAGCGTGGGCAGCTGTGGCAACCCAATGATCAGGGGCTACCCTTTTCGCTAGCTAAGGCCAGGGAGCTTGGCTCGTTGGGGAGCACAGGGATAATGCTAGATGGTCGTCTGGCTGCTACTGCCTGAGCAGAGATGAGATGACGACCTTAAGAAATGAAATAATTAAATAAAAAAATGTAGTAATATAGTAATGTGAATTCATTATTGTTAATAAGTGCTAAGCAGTAATTGGCAGTCACATCATGGGGCTCATTCATTGCTTTATTCTGTGTTAGAGACAATTGATTGTTCTCAATATTTGGCTTTGGAATTTCAATTCAAAAGCTCAAAAATTATTTCAAGCTCATATTTCATAATTAATTTTAAAAAACGAATATTTTGTATTTATCGAAACCAAAATTGAAAAACGTGATTATTTGTTTTAAACCGAACCGACTTCAAAAAGCACTATTCGCTCAGCACTAACGCACACGCAGTCTCTCTCATTCTCCTCTCTAGAGGCTTTCTGCCTGCTCTCTTATCAGAGCTGATAGGACCTCTCCTTCACATCACTCAGATACCAGAGGCCTCATCATAAATACCTTCATCATCTGCTCCTCTGTGTGAGCTATTCTCTAGTCTGTCTCTTCTGTATTTAGCAGACAGGCACAGAGGCAGACAATGACTTCCCCCAAACGTCTGCAGCACCTAGCAAGGTTGATGACGGTTATATGCAGAGCAGCATATTTCAGTTATGCAAATTCTCTGTGATAATGATGATGAAATCCCACAGATAATCGTAAACCTTGAGAATCAGTTACTAAGACCTCTTTTTGGTTCAGAGTTTTTGAAAAGGTCTGAAGGTCGGTCTGTTGGTCGACTCGACAGAGGAGCTATGCTTTATGGACACTGTATTCCCCATGTTATTTGGCCCTGCTGAATTCATCCCACCAAGTCATTAGTGTCTAATTTTATGTTGAAGTTCTGTTCTTTTAAAATAGGAATTTGACATTATAATCAGTCTGTAGATCAAGTATTAACGGGTTCACATAACATAATATCCAGTAAAAAAGAAACAAAATGGTAGTTATTTTACTTCTGACAGGAGGAGATGAAAGCCAAGGGAGCCAGACAGTTGCAGAGGCTTTGCTTTGATCTGCAGTCAAACGGCTGAAACGGCTTGTCCCTACTTCCTCTCTGGAGGGTTTGTACCGACACACCACTCCCTCCAATCAGCAGGTGTTTAAAGAGGCCTTTAGAGCTACCAGCAGTACTGAGGGGTCCCTTTAATAATTAATACAGGCCTGAGAGCCCAGGCCAGCCAGCAGGGAAAGAGGAGCAGTCCCTGACAGGATGGAGTTTCATTGGCTTTCAGTAAACTGATGTCACGTTCCTGCACTGGTCCATCAGCACATTCTCATACAGGCCAAGCAGGCATGGAATGGGACGCCTACAGAAAAAAAGTCTGGTCGTGTTGAAGTCTCACAGGCAATGAGTTAGCTGACTATGACACAAACGGGGTCCTCGCCGAGATCCTGTTGTGTGAATGTGTTAACTGAGGCCCTTGGAGAGGATGTGTGGCCAGGAGTTGCCGTGGCAACAGTGCCTCCTCTTCCTGTTCCTGTCAATGGGTGTTCTCCACGGGTGATGAGAGGGGTCAGGGTTGGCACCATCTGTTTTTGCGCTGGGCATCAGTGCCAAGCTCCATGGGGGCCGGGAGGCTGGTGCTGCTAGGGGCTGGAGGCAGGCAGGCGTCTGGGGATGAGGCTAGGCAGGGCTGGATGGAGGCGTGGCGGGTGGAGAGAGAGAGAGAGGTTCTGAATGGTTCATTATTCAGGCAGTGTCTATGTTCCTGTCACAGTACAGCCAGTCAGGGGCCTCGGGACCCTCTCTGTGGCCAGGCACGGTGAGAGGACAATTGGCAGACTCACCAACTCAGTTGGGCTTAATGCTATTTGAATTGTGGACTGTGGGCTTGATAGCAAATACTAATACAACTAACAGCACAGGGAAACACGTGTCTCCCCCCACCTCTCCCGGTTCCTGATGTTGTTTTCAATCTCTCTTCAGCAGACCTAGTGATGTTGACGGTGATGTCACTACCCCTCTCAGCTTGCACTGACTCCCTGCCGAGACCTCAGACACCTGGCTCTACAGTAGCTTGCCTGCATCAGTCAAAAACTGGATGGAAAGAAGAATAGAATAGATAAGAACAGAATTGAAAAAAGAAACAGAGCACCAACACAACATTATCTAAACCGAGTCTGACATTTTTTTGCACTTGACTTTTCATTAGCATACAGTATTTTCCTCTCTTGAATGCAGACTGTTTCCTGTCCTTAGTGTGGTTTTGCTGATAGTTTCTCCTATAGCTGCCCCCTCAGATGTACACTCCCCTCTCTGTAGTGGCCAGCCTGAGCCTGCCTGCCTTTATTGAGCACAGCTCCAATATTAAAACCCTAATCAAATCACCAATTAACATGCGCTCGCGTCCCCCTGCCTCGGTCCATTCTGCTGACGACAATAAACATGTTTACCTTTTGTTGTTCGCCATTTTTTATTATTATTATTTTTTTAGTATGGGTTCGGAGGCGGCCTTCAACATACTCAAACATCCCTGCTCTGTGAGAAACAGGAGCCTGGGTTCCAGATAGAACCTGGTCCTCACAGGGCTGGGTTCCAGATAGAACCTGATCCTCACAGGGCTGGGTTCCACACTCTCTCTCTCTCTCTCTCTCTCGCTCTCTCACCTTCTGTCTCTCTCTCACACTCACCCTCTCTCTTGTGCTCTCTCAAATACATCAAACACATGGTTTCCTGGCATTATTATGAGCCATCCTCCCCTCACCAGCCTCCGCTGACACACACATGCGCTTACTCACACACACTCACTCCTTCCCTCACTCGCCTTTTAGTTTATTGGTGAGACTATGTTATGTATGTAGATCATGAGATAGCAGGGAACTACAATGGAGAGGTCACTCCTAGATATAGTTATTTACTGTTACACAAGAATATGCTAGATGGATTTTTCACAACATCAGTGACTTTAGTTTTGTATGGTATATACAAGTGGAAATAGCTACAGCAGTGTTTAGAGATTGCGGCCATTAGCAGGAACTAGTTACAGTATAGGAAATCCTGGTTGGCCTGAATAAATTTAAAAAACTGAACAGTTCAGTCCTCCACAAAACCTGTTACACCCATTCTGTCTGGCAATAAAAGTTCATATTTATTCAGCTATTTCAGTCTTTACAGTTTCACCAAAATGTGTCTGAAAATATATGAAACTATAATTGTGTTATTTGCATCATGGATGTAAGAATAGTCAGGAGTATGTTTTTGTTTTTAAATACATTACTGTTTTTTAATGCAATGTTTAATATCTCTTATGGTCAAGGGTCAAGTCAGGCTCGAAAAAATGAATTCAAATTTCAGTCAAACAGCTAATAACCATAATTAAACTTCTGGAAATTAATACCTTTATGAGGGGGTGGACCAAGTAAGTGACCAATTTCCCACTACTAAATGTTAACAAATTCTAAAATTTTGAGCTTCACTGTCCTTTCATGGGAGAAATCTATCAGAAAATATGCTTTGAGTCTTTAAGAAAATACAAAGGGCTATTTGTATTCAATGTGGCAACTGCAGTGAGCTAAACTCTCCAATGTAGACTACTCTGGCTCTATGGGATGATTGTCTCAACAGTATGGTGACAACAAACATACAGCAACACATTACCTATGGCTGTCATACGTAACACTGTCATAATGACACGTTATGACAGTAAACTAGGCTATTTATATTCAGCTCAAATATCTTGCTTGATAATTCAAATAAGTAGCTAGCCTAGAACCGAACTATAAAAGGTGGAACAATGTCAAGAAAGTTATATAGCCTAGTCACCTTCAGGTGGCTCGGCTTCATCAAATCGAGTGTGTGATCCATGCACTGTCTAGCATTTGTATTCTGTCTATATGCTGTTTACCTGTGCGTGGTGCTGGCACATTCCCTGTCGCTATTCATCCCCGAAACGGAACGACTCCACAAATCTTCGTTCCTGCGCCGGGAGGTATTTCCAAATCCAAACCATATGCCGCGCGTTTGGTGCGTGAAAGGACGGTTTGAAACAGTATAGTCTCAATAATCAACATAATCCTGACTAGACTGACTACCTTTCTCCGATGTGGAGCCTCCGATGGTGATGGTGATTGTGTGTGCCTCTCGCTCTCACTGAACCGTGCGCAGGTCTAGCGGACTTTCCCGGTTGCAGGTGTGGTCACCGCACGCAGAGGCGACGCCGGTTGGGAGGGGAAAGCGCATCCGTAGGCTACAGAGCAGCGCGCGACCTTTCGCTGGCGTCCCATGGGGAAAGCCCGCGCGCCAGCCTTAAATTATAAACACTTCTCGTGAAGGGGGTGTGCGCCGTTGGGATAGCACCTAGCAGACAGACAAAATAGATTTTCCCAGTACTTTTTAAAGTCTAGAGAATGATAGGCTTACCGTTTTTGCCACTTCCCATTATTATGGTGATAATAAGAAGGAATATCCTACCAGTTGACAAACAGGTCCCGTAAAAACGCACGCACTCGCATTAATAAAACAAATATGCTAGCCTACTGATAAGCCTATAGGAGTAGACTGTTTTGCATGCACAACAATGTCATTTGTTCTTGTTAATTAATAGTTTGTCATAAAAAATCCATAATTTCCAGTCTGACAGCTTTGATTTGACCCTGCCAATAACACCCTCCATTCACTTTTGGAAATTCCAATCTCATTTAAAATATATATATTTATGCTATATTAACACTCAAATATGAATTGCTCTCCTTTTTATTTTCAAGTCCCTAGAAATTGGTTTGGATGGAGGGGTTGGGTGTGGTTATGAGTTGATTTTGGAGGGAGGGTAGCTTGGCGGTGGAGGGGGGGGGGGTCTGAAGGTGGTTATAAGTTGATTTGGAGGGAGGGTAGCTTAGCGGTGGAGGGGGGAGGTCTGAAGGTGGTTATGAGTTGATTTGGAGGGAGGGTAGCTTGGCGGTGGAGGGGGGTCTGAAGGGGGTTATGAGTTGATTTGGAGGGAGGGTAGCTTGGTGGTGGAGGGGGGGGTCTGAAGGTGGTTATGAGTTGATTTGGAGGGAGGGTAGCTTGGCGGTGGAGGGGGGTCTATAAGGGTGTATCTTCATCAGGACCTGGATCTCCTCCCTGAGCCTGTGAATCTCCAGGCGCTGCAGCTGAACGATGCGGTCCCCCACCTGGTTCAGACGGACCACCATGTTACTGGGGTTGGCCCTGGGAGACAGCAGCGCTGGGGGCGGAGACAAAGTCAGCTCACTGAGCAGCTACTTTAGATGCGGATAACTTAGAAATAGGAGTTTTTCAAGTGACCGAACTAGGAAAAAAACTTAACGATGAAACAGAGAACCTCAAGCACCTCTATGAATATAGACTTCATGAAGTGAGGTGGTTGTCCCACATGGTAAAAGTTATCCTACAGACTCTTTCCAATGAAAGCTGCAATCAGTTGTCTTTACTGTAAATCAGTCCAGATAAGAGAGAAACAGGTCACCTTTGAGAGTGTTGGTCTGCTTCTTGCCCTGTTTTCTCAGACTCTTGTCGTGGACCTGGGAACGCACCAGACGCAACTCCTGTCTCAGGTCGTTGATCTCTCTGATCAGAGTCACATTCTCCTGTAGCAATCAATGAATGAATGAATGAATCAACCAATCAGTTAGTCACAGAATAGTACAGAACAAACAGCCTATAGATTTGGGGTGTATAATAAAGTTGTGGTCACTAATTCTAGGACTATTGTGTGCGGCACTCCAACAGTCCTTTATGAAAAGTCTTGTCTGTCACCTGCATGATCTTGACGTTGTCTGCATGGTGAACCACGCCGTCTTTGGCCAGTTTCCTCTTCAGGGAATAAAAACACAAATATAAACACCTGCCATGCACTCAAAGTAAAATGGTATCCCTCTCCCTCACACACTACATACCTTCTGCAGTCCCTTGTGCATCTCCTTGTCGGTGGTGTTGAGTTTGAGCTTCAGCTCAGCGATGTCCAGTTCCTGTTGAGCGTTCTTCTTGTGTAAGGTATCCAGCTCCTGCTCCATCTACAGAGTACAGGAAGCCCATAGCATTGATGTCTATATACTCCCTCATACAGCTGATCTATAGCACTCATCTAAACCCTGATCCACTCTTATCTATATGGACACAGTAATCATTTCCATCTACATGAAGAGAGAGCTAAAAGTTGGCAGGCGGTTTAAATAAGTATCAATGATGTAGGAAAAGCCTCCCCCTTTTTCCTCCAAACATAACGATGGTCATTATGGCCAAACAGTTCTATTTTTGTTTCATCAGACCAGAGGACATTTCTCCAAGAAGTACGATCTTTGTACCCATGTGCAGTTGCAAACCGTAGTCTGGCTTTTTTATGGCGGTTTTGGAGCAGTGGCTTCTTCCTTGCTGAGCGGCCTTTCATGTTATGTCGATATAGGACTAGTTTTACTGTGGATATAGATATTTTGTAGCTGTTTCCTCCAGCATCTTCACAAGGTCCTTTGCTGTTGTTCTGGGATTGATTTGCACTTTTCGCACCAAAGTACGTTCATCTCTAGGAGACAGAAAGCGTCTCCTTCCTGAGCGGTATGACGCTCAGTACTATTGTTTGTACAGATGAACGCGGAACCTTCAGGCATTTGGAAATTGCTCCCAAGGATGAACCAGACTTGTGGAAGTCTCCAATTTTTTTTCTGAGGTCTTGGCTGATTTCTTTGGATTTTCCCATGATGTCAAGCAAAGAGGCACTGCGTTTGAAGGTAGGCCTTGAAATACATCAACAGGTATACCTCCAATTGACTCAAATGATGTCAATTAGCCTTTCAGTAGCTTCTAAAGCCATGACATAATTTTCTGGAATTTTCCAAGCTGTTTAAAGGCACAGTCAACTTAGTGTATGTAAACTTCTGACCCACTGGAATTGTGATACAGTGAATTATAAGTAAAATAACAATTGTTGGAAAAATTACTTGTGTCATGCACAAAGTAGATGTCCTAAATGACTTGTCAAAACTATAGTTTGTTAACAAGAAATTTGTGGAGTGGTTGAAAAACGAGTTTTAATGACTCCAACCTAAGTGTATGTAAACTTCCGACTTCAACTGTACCTACTCAAGAGACATTTCAGCGATGGTTAACGAATTCAACAATCCACAGCTTCCAATTGGCTCATTCCTCCCCTCTCCTTTTCTCTGTAAATATTCCCCAGGTCGTTGCTGTAAATGAGAATGTGTTCTCAGTCAACTTACCTGGTAAAATAAGGGTTAAATATTTCAAAAAATAAACTATCCCCCTCTCTTTTTTCACATAAGGTTACATGTTGACATGTTGTGACCCTGCATAAACAAAGCATGAACAAAGAATGGGGTTGTTAGCGCAATTGATTTGCGATGTTATATCCCTCCAAAGAGCATGTCCATATCTTAACGTGTTCTGAGGGAGGAGACAACCATTTTCATCATCTTCTAACTCTGTCTCTTAGGCTGCGGTCCAAACACTTAAAAGACACACCCTCCTCCACTTACCATTGCCTTATGCCCTTGGGGGAATCCCTGTCGCCATCTTGGAGGGCGGTCCATTTAAAAATCATTCCTTCCTCCCTCGCCCCTTGCCCTGCAAGTGTATACTCGTCAGACGTCATGATACGTCATCAGAGGTGTCCACCTAATTTGAGGGCTAAGGGATAGGGTGTGTCTTTTAAGTGAAACACTGTGCACACACTGTATATAGACTTCTTCTATTGTGTTATTGACTGTACGTTTGTTTATTCCATGTGTAACTCTGTGTTGTTGTTTGTGTCGCACTGCTTTACTTTATCTTGGCCAGGACGCAGTTGTAAATGAGAACTTGTTGTCAAACTGGCCTACCTGGTTAAATAAAGGTTAAATAAATCAAATCAAATCAAATTTTATTAGTCACATACACATGGTTAGCAGATGTTTATGCGAGTGTAGCGAAATGCTTGTGCTTCTAGTTCCGACAATGCAGTAATAACCAACAAGTAATCTAACCTAACAATTCCACAACTACTACCTTATACACACACAAGTGTAAAGGGATAAAGAATATGTACATAAAGATATATGAATGAGTGGTGGTACAGAACGGCATCGCAAGATGCAGTAGATGGTATAGAGTACGGTATATACATATGAGATGAGTACTGTAGGGTATGTAAACATAAAGTGGCATAGTTTAAAGTGGCTAGTGGTACATGTATTACATAAAGATGGCAAGATGCAGTAGATGATATAGAGTACAGTATATACATATGAGATGGGTAATGTAGGGTATGTAAACATTATATTAAGTGGCATTGTTTAAAGTGGCTAGTGGTACATTTTTACATAATTTCCATCAATTCCCATTTTTAAAGTGGCTGGAGTTGAGTCAGTATGTTGGCAGCGGCCGCTAAATGTTAGTGGTGGCTGTTTAACAGTCTGATGGCCTTGAGATAGAAGCTGTTTTTCAGTCTCTCGGTCCCTGCTTTGATGCACCTGTACTGACCTCGCCTTCTGGATGATAGCGGGGTGAACAGGCAGTGGCTTGGGTGGTTGTTGTCCTTGATGATCTTTATGGCCTTCCTGTGACATCGGGTGGTGTAGGTGTCCTGGAGGGCAGGTAGTTTGCCCCCGGTGATGCGTTCTGCAGACCTCACTACCCTCTGGAGAGCCTTACGGTTGTGGGCGGAGCAGTTGCCGTACCAGGCGGTGATACAGCCCGACAGGATGCTCTCGATTGTGCATCTGTAGAAGTTTGTGAGTGCTTTTGGTGACAAGCCGAATTTCTTCAGCCTCCTGAGGTTGAAGAGGCGCTGCGGCGCCTTCTTCACAACGCTGTCTGTGTGGGTGGACCAATTCAGTTTGTCCGTGATGTGTACACCGAGGAACTTAAAACTTTCCACCTTCTCCACTACTGACCCGTCGATGTGGATAGGGGGGTGCTCCCTCTGCTGTTTCCTGAAGTCCACAATCATCTCCTTTGTTTTGTTGACGTTGAGTGTGAGGTTATTTTCCTGACACCACACTCCGAGGGCCCTCACCTCCTCCCTGTAGGCCGTCTCGTCGTTGTTGGTAATCAAGCCTACCACTGTAGTGTCATCCGCAAACTTGATGATTGAGTTGGAGGCGTGCATGGCCACGCAGTCGTGGGTGAACAGGGAGTACAGGAGAGGGCTCAGAACGCACCCTTGTGGGGCCCCAGTGTTGAGGATCAGCGGGGTGGAGATGTTGTTACCTACCCTCACCACCTGGGGGCGGCCCGTCAGGAAGTCCAGGACCCAGTTGCACAGGGCGGGGTCGAGACCCAGGGTCTCGAGCTTGATGACGAGTTTGGAGGGTACTATGGTGTTAAATGCTGAGCTGTAATCGATGAACAGCATTCTCACATGGGTATTCCTCTTGTCCAGATGGGTTAGGGCAGTGTGCAGTGTGGTTGCGATTGCGTCGTCTGTGGACCTATTGGGTCGGTAAGCAAATTGGAGTGGGTCTAGGGTGTCCGGTAGGGTGGAGGTGATATGGTCCTTGACTAGTCTCTCAAAGCACTTCATGATGACGGAAGTGAGTGCTACGGGGCGGTAGTCGTTTAGCTCAGTTACTTTAGCTTTCTTGGGAACAGGAACAATGGTGGCCCTCTTGAAGCATGTGGGAACAGCAGACTGGGATAAGGATTGATTGAATATGTCCGTAAACACACCAGCCAGCTGGTCTGCGCATGCTCTGAGGACGCGGCTGGGAATGCCGTCTGGGCCTGCAGCCTTGCGAGGGTTAACACGTTTAAATGTTTTACTCACCTCGGCTGCAGTGAAGGAGAGCCCGCAGGTTTTGGTAGGGGGCCGTGTCAGTGGCACTGTATTGTCCTCAAAGCGGGCAAAAAAGTTGTTTAGCCTGTCTGGGAGCAAGACATCCTGGTCCGCGACGGGGCTGGTTTTCTTTTTGTAATCCGTGATTGACTGTAGACCCTGCCACATACCTCTTGTGTCTGAGCTGTTGAATTGCGACTCGATTTTGTCTCTGTACTGGGACTTAGCCTGTTTGATTGCCTTGCGGAGAGAATAGCTACACTGTTTGTATTCGGTCATGCTTCCGGTCACCTTGCCCTGGTTAAAAGCAGTGGTTCGCGCTTTCAGTTTCACGCGAATGCTGCCGTCAATCCACGTTTTCTGGTTTGGGAATGTTTTAATCGTTGCTGTGGGTACGACATCGTCAATGCACTTCCTAATGAACTCGCTCACCGAATCAGCATATTCGTCAATATTGTTGTTGGACGCAATGCGGAACATATTCCAATCCGCGTGATCGAAGCAGTCTTGAAGCGTGGATTCAGATTGGTCGGACCAGCGTTGAACAGACCTGAGCGCGGGAGCTTGTTGTTTTAGTTTCTGTTTGTAGGCTGGAATCAACAAAATGGAGTCGTGGTCAGCTTTTCCGAAAGGGGGGCGGGGGAGGGCCTTATATGCGTCGCGGAAATTAGTATAACAATGATCTAGGGTTTTTCCAGCCCTGGTAGCACAATCGATATGCTGATAGAATTTAGGGAGTTTTGTTTTTAGATTAGCCTTGTTAAAATCCCCAGCTATGATGAATGCAGCCTCAGGGTGTGTGGTTTCCAGTTTACAAAGAGTCAGATAAAGTTCGTTCAGGGCCATCGATGTGTCTGCTTGGGGGGGAATATATACGGCTGTGATTATGATTGAAGAGAATTCCCTTGGTAGATAATGCGGTCGACATTTGATTGTGAGGAGTTCTAGATCAGGTGAACAGAATGACTTGAGTTCCTGTGTGTTGTTATGATGATCACACCACGTCTCGTTAATCATAAGGCATACCCCCCCGCCCCTCTTCTTACCAGAAAGATGTTTGTTTCTGTCGGCGCGATGCATGAAGAAACCAGCTGGCTGCACCGACTCCGTTAGCGTCTCTTGAGTTAGCCATGTTTCCGTGAAGCAGAGCACGTTGCAATCCCTGATGTCTCTCTGGAATGCTACCCGTGCTCGGATTTCATCAACCTTATTGTCAAGAGACTGGACATTGGCGAGTAGTATGCTAGGGAGTGGAGCGCGATGTGCCCGTCTCCGAAGCCTGACCAGGAGACTGCCTCGTTTGCCCCTTTTACGGCGTCGCACAGGGTCGCCGGCTGGGATCAGATCCATTGTATTGGGTGGAAGGCAAAACACTGGATCCGTTTCGGGAAAGTCATATTCCTGGTAGGAACGATGATGAGTTGACGTTAATCGTATATTCAGTAGTTCCTCCCGACTGTATGTAATGAAACCTAAGATTACCTGGGGTACCGATGTAAGAAATAACACATAAAAAAACAAAATACTGCATATTTTCCAAGGAACGCGAAGCGAGGCGGCCATCTCTTTTTCGGCGCCGGAAGTCAAGTTATACAATATATAAAGTTATACAATACAATAAAATAAAGCGTTTGGACCACAGCCTTAGTGTGCAGAGGGACACTTAGGGAACTATTCAATCCGGATTGTGGAAATTCAGCACTACAGCGTTATTGAAATTTAAAGGCAATGTTCCCACGTCAGCAGAGACTGCATTCATGGTAAACGCTGCAGATGTCGGCTCAATAGGAAATGACCTTGACATTTCTACCGTGCTCTATGTAACGCTTCAGCCATACAGACTGAATAGAGACAATAATTGATAACTGTCTTTAATGTGTAAATGTCACAGATGCTATCTATGAAAAGATTACACCCCCTTCCCCCCCTCCCTTCCTCTACACTCACACACACATTCACCCGCCCTCAAGATAAAACGCTTTTAAATAGCTAATTGGACAGAGAGTAAATTATAACAAAATGGCCCCGCATCAAAAGAGGAGGCCCCAGTTCAGTTCAAACACAGATCCATCCTCCTATCCTTTCTCTTCATGAATAAAGATTCACACTCAGCAGAGTAGCCGTGGCAACTGTTGTTCTAACGCTCGTCGTCACTAACGATGATACATTTGAACATTAAAGATGCCTCCCAGAAGTTAAGCTTGAACATTAGATTTGGTTCACTAACTAGCTTGTATTGTTGAACTATGGAAGTGACATTTTATATTCAATTTCATGGGATATTAAAGTTGGAAGAGGATTATGAATGTAATTGAACTGGTCAAATAACTCAAGCCAAAGACTATAAAGAAAATGGGTTGATTTCATGGCTTATTTAAACAACCTAACAAACCTGTTACATGGCAACATTGCATCATGCCATGTTATATTCTATGAGTTATTACATGGCAGTTAAATGATTGTCTAGTCAGTCAGTGTAAAGTGGGACAAAGCTTCCTGCCATCCAGGACCTCTACACCAGGCGGTGTCAGAGGAAGGCCCTAAAAAGTGTCAAAGACTCCAGCCACCCTAGTCATAGACCGTTCTCTCTGCTACCGCACGGCAAGCGGTACCGAAGCGCCAAGTCTAGGTCCAAGAGGCTTCTAAACAGTTCCTACCCCCAAGCCATAAGATTACTGAACACCTAATCAAATGGCTACCCAGACTATTTGCATTGCCCCCCCCCCCCTTTTTTACACCGCTGCTACTCTCTGTTGTTATCATCTATGCATAGTCACTTTAATAACTCTACCTACATGTCCCTGTGCCCAAGAACACAAAGGCAACCTACCTAAATGACTACAGACCTGTAGCACTCACGTCCGTAGCCATGAAGTGCTTTGAAAGGCTGGTAATGGCTCACATCAACACCATTATCCCAGAAACCCTAGACCCACTTCAATTTGCATACCGCCCAAACAGATCCACAGATGATGCAATCTCTATTGCACTCCACACTGCCTTTTCCCACCTGGACAAAAGGAACACCTATGTGAGAATGCTGTTCATTGACTACAGCTCAGCGTTCAACACCATAGTACCCTCAAAGCTCAAACCCTCAAAGATCCTGACAGGCCGCCCCCATGTGGTGAGGGTAGGTAGCAACACATCTGCCACGCTGATCCTCAACACTGGAGCTCCCCAGGGGTGCGTGCTCAGTCCCCTCCTGTACTCCCTGTTCACCCACGACTGCATGGCCAGGCACGACTCCAACACCATCATTAAGTTTGCTGACGACACAACAGTGGTAGGCCTGATCACCGACAACGACGAGACAGCGTATAGGGAGGAGGTCAGAGACCTGGCCGGGTGGTGCCAGAATAACAACCTATCCCTCAACGTAACCAAGATTAAGGAGATGATTGTGGACTACAGGAAAAGGAGCACCGAGCACGTCCCCATTCTCATCGACGGGGCTGTAGTGGAGCAGGTTGAGAGCTTCAAGTTCCTTGGTGTCCACATCAACAACAAACTAGATTGGTCCAAACACACCAAGACAGTCGTGAAGAGGGCACGACAAAGCCTATTCCCCCTCAGGAAACTAAAATGATTTGGCATGGGTCCTGAGATCCTCAAAAGGTTCTACAGCTGCAACATCGAGAGCATCCTGACTGGTTGCATCACTGCCTGGTACGGCAATTGCTCGGCCTTCGACCGTAAGGCACTTCAGAGGGTAGTGCGTATGGCCCAGTACATCACTGGGGCAAAGCTGCCTGCCATCCAGGTCCTCTACACCAGGCGGTGTCAGAGGAAGGCCCTAAAAATTGTCAAAGACCCCATCCACCCCAGTCATAGACTGTTCTCTCTACTACCGCATGGCAAGCGGTACCGGAGTGCCAAGTCTAGGACAAAAAGGCTTCTCAACAGTTTTTACCCCCAAGCCATAAGACTCCTGAACAGGTAACCAAATGGTTACCCGGACTATTTGCATTGTGTGCCCCCCCCAACCCCTCTTTTACGCTGCTACTACTCTCTGTTTATCTTATATGCATAGTCACTTTAACTATACATTCATGTACATACTACCTAAATTGGCCCGACCAACCAGTGCTCCCGCACATTGGCTAACTGGGCTATCTGCATTGTGTCCCACCACCCGCCAACTCCTCTTTTTACGCTTCTGATACTCTCTGTTCATCATATATGCATAGTCACTTTAACGATACCTACATGTACATACTACCTTAATAAACCTGACTAACAAGTGTCTGTATATAGCCTTGCTACTCTTTTTTCAAATGTCTTTGTACTGTTGTTTTATTTCTTTACACACACACACACACACACACACCCACACACCCACACACCCACACACCCACACACCCACACACACACACACACACACACACACACACACACACACACCTTTTTTTCTTTTCTTTTTTTTCGCACTATTGGTTAGAGCCTGTAAGTAAGCATTTCACTGTAAGGTCTACACCTGTTGTATTCGGCGCACGTGACAAATAAACTTTGATTTGATGTACATATTACCTCAACTAACCGGTGCCCCCGCACATTGACTCTGTACCCTGTATATAGTCTCGCTATTGTTATTTTACTGCTGCTCTTTAATTACTTGTTACTTTTATTTCTTATTCTTATCTGTATTTTTTTCATCTGCATTGTTGGTTAGGGGCTCTAAGTAAGCATTTCACTGTAAGGTGTTGTATTCGGCGCATGTGACTAATAAAAATGTTATTTGATTTTTTGATCTGAGGCCTGTTTGTCTTGTCTTGCCAACTTCTATGGTTGTTGCGTGACAAAGACCACATGAGTTGGCAAGACAGCACAACATATCTGTGATCAGCAGGCTAAGGTCTTGTCCCTGTTCCTGTGTAAGAGAAACACATCCATGATCTGATCTGAGGCCTGTTTGTCTTGTCTTGTCCTTTATCCATGTGTAGGAGAAATGCATAAACGACCTGAAAAAGAAGAACCACGAGCTGGAGAAATGTACGTTTGTTCTGGACTACAAGATCAAAGAACTGAAGAAACAGATCGAGCCCAGAGAGAACCACATCAAGGAGATGAAAGAGCAGACCCATGAGGTAAAACTTCCTCCTCCTGTATCAGTTCTTTAACTGGTTAAGTGGCCATGATGGTTTGAGGCCAGATTGTACATTTTTACCAGGACACCGGGGTTAACACCCCTACTCTAAAGAGTGGACATTTTTGCCATGGGATCTTTAGTGACCACAGAGAGTCAGAACATGCGTTTAACGTGCCATCCGAAAGACGGCACCTTGCAACAGGGCAATGTCCCCAATCACTGCCCTGGGGCAATGGGCTAAAAAAAATGTTTAGACCAGAGGAAAGAGTGCCTCCTACTGGCCCTCCAACACCACTTCCAGCAGCATCTGGTCTCCCATCCAGGACCAACCCTGATTAGCTTCAGAGGCAAGTCAGCAGTGGGATGCAGGGTGGTATGCGTACGTGAGTTTGTGTTCGCAGAGCAAGTGTCTGAGTGGGTGCCTGAAACGGTGGCCTGCTCCACCACATGTTGATGCAGTGGGATTATTCATTATTGGACCTTCACACTCAAGGTTCAGTGCTGTGAGAAGGGGAGGAGTCTCACAGTCTCAAAGTCACCTTGTCTGGTGTGATGCATGGGACTGGGACTGGGACTCAGGATAATGGATGTATGGGGGAGAACAGCTTTTACGGACAATATATAATAGTGTATAAATTCATTGTGTTCGATTATGCGAGAAGAACATTTCAACAAAGTCAACTACATTCATAAACAGTAGAGGTCCATCAATAAAACGGACTTGTTTCCTTCCTTAGTGTTTCAACAGTTTCAATGGCATCCAGTCAAGTAACCGTCCATGTTTCTGCATACCATGGAGGCAAACGTATCATTCCTGCCTGGCTCCTTTTGGAACAAATCTAACCCTCTCCATGCCATGGCATCTGGCTGTACCCCCTCAGCCCAGCAGCAACCCTCTCACCTTATCCTGGATGGTGTCATCCCTCTCCTGGATCTCTTTCTTCAGGGCCAGGATGTCTTTCTCCACGCTCCTGTCGTCTATATTCTTCTGCAGGCTGCTGAACTGCAGTGTGTGTGCGTGGGTGTGTGTGCGTGGGTGTGTGTGTGGGGGGGAGGGAGGGAGGGAGGGAGGGAGGGAGGGAGGGAGGGAGGGAGGGAGGGGGTAGACGGGGCAGGGAGAGGAGAAAAATGTCATCAGTCACCGTCGTCATAACTCATTGTGACTTACACAATGGTCATATTCTTTATAGCTTCCCATAACCAACAATAAAGCCTCCACATGCAGTACCATATTGGATAGTAAAAACAGCCTAACCTGATCTAGGGAGAAAGGGAAGGAGACAAAAAGAATCTGAGAAGACAAGAAAAGACAGCCGACAGACAGAATGGGGCCATAGGACTGCAGAATCTACACACAGGATCTGACTTAACATCCTCCCTGTGATATTGAGTGAGCAAGCGGAGGGAGCACATTAGAGCCTAACTATGGACACATGGACAGGCCCTGCTCGCCGTCAGCAGGCCGTATGCTGCGTCTGATTGGCTGTAATTATGATGTACCACTGTGATGAGAGGGCAGGCAGGCAGGATCTAGGTGGGAGAGGGTTGGATAGGGAGTGTGTGAAGGATGGGAGTTGGAGGGAGACTAGCGGGGAATCTTGCGTCCTCTCCTCTCTGTCCTCTCCTCTCCCCCCGTCCCTCTCCCCCGTCCCTCTCCCCCGTCCCCCCCCCCTGTCCTCTCCCTCCCGTCCTCTCCCTCCAGTCCTCTTCTCTCCATCCTCTTCACACTTCCATATCAAAATGTCTGAGGAAAATGAGGAGAGCATTGGAGAATATCTGAGGAGAGGAACCTCTGAGGTGGGAAGACGATGTCTCTACCCTCTTCTTCATGATGCCGGTGTCTCCCTTCATGCGCATGTTGGTCTCCCTCTCGTCCTTCAACCACCTCTCATAGCGGATCCTGATGTCCTGGATCTCCCTGTCTCCATCCTCCTCCATCTGCTTCCTGCTCTCCTCAAACTCCCTCCCCTTGATACGAGACTCCTCCTGACACTACAGAGGGAGGGGAGGGAAATAAGTCAAGACAGAGTTTAAAGTTGGAGAGATACAGAAAGAAGGAGGGGTAGGGGGAGGAGGGAGATATACAGAAAGAAGGAGGGAGAGGGGGAGGAGGGAGAGATACAGAAAGAAGGAAAGAGAGGGGGAGGAGGGAGAGATACAGAAAGAAAGAGGGAGAGGGGGAGGAGGGAGAGATACAGAAAGAAGGAGGGAGAGGGGGAGGAGAAGAGATACAGAAAGAAGGAGGGAGAGGGGGAGGAGGGAGAGATACAGAAAGAAAGAGGGAGGGAGAGGGGGAGGAGGGAGAGATACAGAAAGAAAGAGGGAGGGAGAGGGGGAGGAGGGAGAGATACAGAAAGAAAGAGGGAGGGAGAGGGGGAGGAGAAGAGATACAGAAAGAAGGAGGGAGAGGGGGAGGAGAAGAGATACAGAAAGAAGGAGGGAGAGGGGGAGGAGAAGAGATACAGAAAGAAGGAGGGAGAGGGGGAGGAGGGAGAGATACAGAAAGAAGGAGGGAAAGGGGGAGGAGGGAGAGATACAGAAAGAAGGAGGGAGAGGGGGAGGAGGGAGAGATACAGAAAGAAAGAGGGAGGGAGAGGGGGAGGAGGGAGAGATACAGAAAGAAGGAGGGGGAGGGAAGGAGGGAGAGATACAGAAAGAAAGAGGGAGGGAGAGGGGGAGGAGAAGAGATACAGAAAGAAGGAGGGAGAAGGGGAGGAGAAGAGATACAGAAAGAAGGAGGGAGAGGGGGAGGAGAAAGAGATAGAGAAAGAAAGAGGGAGGGAGCGGGGGAGGAGAGAGAGATACAGAAAGAAGGAGGGAGAGGGGGAGGAGAAGAGATACAGAAAGAAGGAGGGAGAGGGGGGAGGGAGAGATACAGAAAGAAGGAGGGAGAGGGGGAGGAGGGAGAGATACAGAAAGAAAGAGGGAGGGAGAGGGGGAGGAGGGAGAGATACAGAAAGAAGGAGGGAGAGGGGGAGGAGGGAGAGATACAGAAAGAAAGAGGGAGGGAGAGGGGGAGGAGAAGAGATACAGAAAGAAGGAGGGAGAGGGGAGGAGGGAGAGATACAGAAAGGAGGGAGAGGGGGAGGAGGGAGAGATACAGAAAGAAAGAGGGAGGGAGAGGAGGAGGAGAAGAGATACAGAAAGAAGGAGGGAGAGGGGGAGGATAAGAGATACAGAAAGAAGGAGGGAGAGGGGGAGGAGAAGAGATACAGAAAGAAGGAGGGAGAGGGGGAGGAGGGAGAGATACAGAAAGAAGGAGGGAGAGGGGGATGAGGGAGAGATACAGAAAGAAGGAGGGAAAGGGGGAGGAGGGAGAGATACAGAAAGAAAGAGGGAGGGAGAGGGGGAGGAGGGAGAGATACAGAAAGAAGGAGGGGGAGGGGAGGAGGGAGAGATACAGAAAGAAAGAGGGAGGGAGAGGGGGAGGAGAAGAGATACAGAAAGAAGGAGGGAGAGGGGGAGGAGAAGAGATACAGAAAGAAGGAGGGAGAGGGGGAGGAGAAAGAGATAGAGAAAGAAAGAGGGAGAGGGGGAGGAGGGAGAGATACAGAAAGAAGGAGGGAGAGGGGGAGGAGAAGGGATACAGAAAGAAGGAGGGGGAGGGGGAGGAGGGAGAGATACAGAAAGAAAGAGGGAGGGAGAGGGGGAGGAGAAGAGATACAGAAAGAAGGAGGGAGAGCGGGAGGAGGGAGAGATACAGAAAGAAGGAGGGAGGGAGAGGGGGAGGAGAAGAGATACAGAAAGAGGGAGGGAGAGGGGGAGGAGAAGATATACAGAAAGAAGGAGGGAGAGGGGGAGGAGAAGAGACACAGAAAGAAGGAGGGAGAGGGGGAGGAGGGATAGATTCAGAAAAAAGGAGGGGGAGGGAGAGGGGGAGGAGAAGAGATACAGAAAAAAGGAGGGAGAGGGGGAGGAGAAGAGATACAGAAAGAAGGAGGGAGAGGGGGAGGAGAAGAGATACAGAAAGAAGGAGGGAGAGGGGGAGGAGAAGAGATACAGAAAGAAGGAGGGAGAGGGGGAGGAGGGAGAGGGGAGGAAGGAGAGGGAGAGATACAGAAAGAAGGAGGGAGAGGGGGAGGAGGGAGAGGGGAGGAAGGAGAGGGAGAGATACAGAAAGAAGGAGGGAGAAAGACGTGGAAAATAGCAAGGCAAGAAAGATGGGAAGAAAGAGGGGGGATGAGATAGAGAGAGGTGAAGGGATGGAGTGGGGATAAGAAAGATAACAAAACGAGACAGATGGCAAGAGACAGAAGGAGAGATATAGAGAGAGATAAAGAGGGATAGAGATAAAGGGAGAGATAAAGGGAGCTCTACCTCAACACAGACAGAGGTCAGAGGACAGAGGTCATCCTAGCATGGCATCTGTGAAGAAGATGGATAATCCCATTGTTGGGTGTTTGCTTATGCACCTGTAGTAACCTACATCCTCAATTATCCCAGTCAGGACCAATCTAAAGAGCTACTCCGCATGCCATTCGCCGCCTCATCTTTTATTTCAGCTCATGAAACATGGGACCAACACTTTACATGTTACATTTATATTTTTGTTCAGTGTAAATAGAGTTTCCCATCTCTGTCATAATGACCGGAGCAGAGAAGAGAGCCCATTAAATTCACACTCTGCTGTTAGTTCTCCTCATCCTGAGTGACGGTCATCTTTCTGACAGTCTACAAAACCAGTCAGGAGAGACGATAAAGGCCCCTTGAGTTATTGTCAGATGCTGGAGCTTTGAAAGAAACTCCAACAATCATACATTTTAGCCAGTCTTTCTGAATAGGTCAGTGGTTTGTTGGATGCCACCCAGCCCTTCCCCAGCAGGCTATTTGCAATCCAAATGGTGGTGAAATAAACAAAAATTTCACTGACACACAGATGTAGGATCTTCATTTGACTAGTATTGTCTCAGCAAAATAATCCTGCAGCAACAGGATTTGAAAGTTTAGTCCATAATGTTGCTTGGCCGGTGGTTAGGCTATTAGCAGGTCAACATGAGGCTACATGAAAAGTGGAATACTGTTAATATAACTGTGTGTTAGTTTGGATTTTCAGTAAATTTATGTAAATCACAAAGCTTATCTGCATTTTCTGGAAAATTCACTGGACAATTCTAATTCTAGTAAGAAAAGAGTGATCAAATTAAGATCTGTAATATCCACTTCAATAAATGAGTCCCTGGGGGTAATTTAGCTATGCTTAAACATTACATGTACACTTCTGGATGAGGCTGGCACAATAACTTTAATGTTATTCATGAATGACAACAACACTTTACCACTGCTGTAATCGTTTCTTGCCATCCCTTGATAGTAGCCTTTATATTCACATCAATTTTGCCCCCCCCCCCCCACCCCCCTACCCCACCCCACCCCTCTGTCTCTCTCTCTAAGATGAATTCACTATTCCATTCAGAGTGAAATAATAAAGTGATTAAGCAGGCCCTGCGTTGCCCCGCGTCTCACACCTCCTTTAGCGGTGATGGGAGTTGACGTCACATTTCCTTAAAGATTCTGCGGACGTCCTCCACGGAGAACCTGCCACTCCCAGATTAATTTGTCCCTTCATTTCCAATCAGTGTCACAGCAGGGAGGGAGAGGAGAGGAGAAGAGAGGGGAGAGGAGAGGAGAGAGGGAGGCGAGAGGATAGGGAGGAGAGAGGATAGGGAGGAGAGAAGAGCGGGAGTTGAGGAGGGAGGGAGGGAAAGAGAGGAAAGAGGTAGGTAAGGAAGGGAGGTGAGTGTGAGTGTGAAGGGAGAGAGGGCGAGAGGGGAGGGAGGGAATTAAGGAAGGGAGGGGAGTGTGAAGAGAGGGAGAGAGAGAAGGAAGGGGGAGAAGGGAGGAAGGGGAGTGTGAAGGGAGGGAGGCCAAGAGTTGTTCCTGACCACATGCCCTGACCAGGGAAAAATCAGGGTCCTAACACAAAGAACTGGTCAGGGAAAACTCAGGGTTCTAACACAAAGAACTGGTCAGGGGAAAACTCAGGGTCCTAACACAAAGAACTAGTCAGGGAAAACTCAGGGTCCTAACACAAAGGAAGGTTTTCGTGAGGAAAAAACAGGACCCTACCTGTAAGGACTCTTTATATAAAGCCCCAAATCCCGCCTACAAACATCCCCTAACAAGCCCTTTGACGTTATATCTCCTACCTGCTCCAAACCCAGCAGCTTCTCATGCAGCTTCCCCTCATAGTGGAGGGTGAGATCCTCCAGGGCAGCAGTCAGAGAGGATATGAGGAGGACACTGGATCCAACAGTCAATACTATCAGGTGCTGCTGTCAATGTACACACTGAAATGGGAGTCATTCAAGTCTCATACTTCTCAACTTAGAGGCAACTTTTCCGATAGATGTACAAGAAGTGAGAATAGAATAAAACAGAATAGAATGGAATAGCTAGAATAGAACAGAATATAATAGATCAAAATAGAATAGAACAGAATAGAACAGAATAAAACAGAATAGAATAGAATAGAACTCACCCAGATCCTGCAGCTCTTTGGAGTGTTTCTCCGTCACCTCGAACATGGCTTCCTGATTGGCTGACTCCGTCTTGCCTCGTTCCGTCTTCAAGATCTGACAGGAGAGATGAAGAGAGGTGAAGCGAGAGGGATGTATCTACATATGAACCTCACCGAGGTGTTCACCTTAAGCCAGCCCAGCCAGTGCCACTTTCAATTTTCATTTCCATGTATCGATCTAGCAGTGGCTCTTATCAAGGCTGGCTCTTACATGGCAAAGTAAGTCAGTGCATACCATTATGAGAGCTAAACACTTTTGAAAGTTAAAACGTGTTAAAAGTATTACAGCGTACATACTGAACAAAAATATAAAACGTAACATGCAAGAATTTAAAAGATTTTACTGGGTTACGGTTCATATAAGGAAATCAGTCAATTGAAATAAATAAATTAGGCCCTAATCACATGACTGGGAATACAGATATGCATCTGTTGGTCACAGATACCGTAAAGGAAAGATAGTTGTCACGACTTCCGCCCGAGGTCGGTCCCTCTCCCTGTTCGGGCGGCGTTCGGCAGTCGACGTCACTAGTCTTCTAGCCATCGCCGATCCACCTTTCATTTTCCATTTGTTTTGTCTTGTTTTCCCGCACACTTGGTTTGCATTCCCTCATTACTCGTCTTGCATATAACCCTCTGTTTCCCCCCATGTCTGTGTGTGGAATTGTTATATGTAAATGTATGTGTACTCCAGGCTGGTTTGCGCTGGGTTATTGTAACCCGTGTGTGTTTAGTTTTCTGAGTGCCATGTTTTGTTCACCTCCATTACAGAATTCCACACCCGAATTATGGAGTCAGCAGGAGCAGGTACCCATGGTAGCGGAGTCGAGGAGCGCGTCCAGGAGCATACGGCAATGCTTCACCATCTCGGCGCCGCCATGGATCGCGTCGTCCAGACGATGGACCACTGGGAGAGACAGAGAGTCCCTCCAGCGCCCCCACCAGCACAACAGGGGTCTCCACTACTCACTCCCTCCGCACCCGGTTCCAATGGGATTCGTCTCGCACTTCCCAGGGAGTACGATGGGACGGCCGCACGCTGCCAGGGTTTCCTGCTGCAGCTGGATTTATATCTGGCGACCGTTCACCCGGATCCCTCGGGCCGTGAGAGGGTGTCCGCCCTCGTCTCGTGCCTCTTGGGGAAAGCTCTGGAGTGGGCCAACGCTGTGTGGGGAGAAGGAGATGCGAAGCTGGACCACTTCAAGGATTTCACCCACCGCTTCCGGGCCGTCTTCGACCACCCGCCTGGGGTAGAGCGGCGGGTGAATGTCTCTTCCACCTGAGGCAGGGAACGAGGAGCGTCCAGGAGTTTGCGATGGACTTTCGGACCCTGGCTGCCGGCACGGGATGGAACGAAAGGGCCCTGATTGACCACTATCGCTGCAGTTTGTGCGAGGACGTCCGTCGGGAGTTGGCTTGCAGGGACACCACCCTCACCTTTGACCAGCTGGTGGAACTGTCCATTTGGCTGGATAACCTACTGGCTACCCGCGGACGTCCAGGTTCCCAGAATGTGAAGGCAGACGCACTGTCCCGGCTGTATGACACAGAGGAGCGGCCCATGGATCCTACCTCCATACTCCCGGCCTCCTGCCTGGTGGTGCCAGTAGTATGGGAGCTGGACGCGGACATTGAGCAGACGTTATGTGCAGAGCCCGCTCCCCTCCAGTGTCCCGCTGGGCTCACACGTCACCCTCCTCTGGTCATCCAGGGATCGGTTGGACAGTGCGCTGTTTGAGTGGGAAGTACTGGTGGTCCACCTTGGCTAAGGACGTGAGGGTTTATGTTTCCTCCTGGAGGGCGTTCATGGAACGTCTGGGGGTCTCGATCAGGGTTTCACCCCAAGAGTAATGGGCAGGTGGAGAGAGTGAACCAGGATGTGGGTAGGTTCCTGCAGTATTATTGCCAGGACCGGCCAGGGGAGTGGGCGGCGTTCGTGCCCTGGGCCGAGATGGCTCAGAACTCGCTCCGCCACTCCTCCACTAACCTCTCCCCCTTCCAGTGTGTACTGGGGTACCAGCCGGTTCTGGCGCCTTGGCATCAGAGGCTCCTGCGGTGGACGACTGGTTCCGGCGCGCGGAGGAGATATGGGACGCCGCCCATGTTCACCTCCAACGGGCCGTGCTGCGCCAGAAAACCATCGCACACCGTCACCGCAGTGAGGCCCCGGTGCGGTCTGGCTCTCAACCCGAAACCTGCCTCTCCGCCTGCCCTGCCGGAAGCTGGGCCTGCGGTTTGTGGGGCCATTTAAAGTCCTGAGGAGACTGAACAAGGTTAGTTACAGGTTACAGCTTCCCCCCGATTACCGTATTAACCCCTCGTTCCATGTGTCTCTCCTCAGGCCGGTGGTGGCTGGCCCGCTCCAGGAGTCTGAGGTGCGGGAGGTTCCTTCGCCCCCTCTGGACATCGAGGGGTGCCCCGGCGTACTCCGTTCGTTCCATACTGGATTTGAGGCGTCGGGCGAGGGGCCTTCAGTACCTCGTGGAGTGGGAGGGGTACGGTCCGGAGGAGAGGTGCTGGGTTCCGGTGGAGGACGTGTTGGACCCTTCGGTGCCGCGCGTCAAGGGGGGGGTACTGTCACAACTTCCGCCGAGGTCGGTCCCTCTCCTTGTTCGGGCGGCGTTCGGCGGTCGACGTCACCGGTCTTCTAGCCATCGCCGATCCACCTTTCATTTTCCATTTGTTTTGTCTTGTCTTGTTTGTCTTGTTTTCACTTGTTTTGTCTTGTTTTCCCACACACCTGGTTTGCATTCCCTCATTACTCGTCTTGCATACAACCCTCTGTGTGTGGAATTGTTATATATAAATATATGTGTACTCCAGGCTGGTTTGCACCGGGTTATTGTAACCCGTGTATGTTTAGTTTTCTGAGTGCCGTGTTTTGTTCGCCTCAATAAAGGGCTCCGTTTGCTACCCATTTCTGCTCTCCTGCGCCTGACTTCCCTGCAGCCGGTTACGCACTCCATTACAACAGTGTGGATCAGAAAACCAGTCAGTATCTGGTGTGACCACCATTTGCCTCATGAAACGCAACACATCTCCTTCGCATAGAGTTGATCAGGCTGTTGATTGATCAGGCTGTTGAATGTTGTCCCACTCCTCTCCAATGGCTGTGCGAAGTTGCTGGATATTGGCGGGAACTGGAACACGCTGTCGTACACGTCAATCCAGAGCATCCCAAACATGTTCAATGGGTGACATGTCTGGTGAGTATGCAGGCCATGGATAAACTGGGACATGTTCAGCTTCCAGGAATTGTGTACAGATCTTTGCAACATGGGGTTGGGCTTTATCATGCTGAAACATGAGGTGATGGCGGCGGATGAATGGCACGTAAACGGACCTCAGTATCTCTGTGCATTCAAATTGCCATCGATAAAATGCAATTGTGTACGTTGTCCGTAGTTAATGCCTTCCAATACCATAACCCCCACCGCCACCATGGAGCACTCTGTTCACAACGTTGATATCAGCAAACCACTCGCCCACAAGACGCCATACATGCTGTCTGCCATCTGCCTGGTACAGTTGAAACCGGGATTCATCTGTGAAGAGCACACTTTCCAGCGTTCCAGAGGCCATTGAAGGTAAGCATTTGCCCATTGAAGTTGGTTACGAGCCAGAACTGCAGTCAGGTCAAGACTTTGTTGAGGACGACGAGCATGCAGATGAGCTTCCCTAAGACGGTTTCTGACAGTTTGTGCAGAAATTATTCTGTTGTGCAAACCCACAGTTTCATCAGCTGTCCGGGTGGCTGGTCTCAGACGATCCCACAGGTGAAGAAGCCGGATGTGAAGGTCCTGGGCTGGCATGGTTACACGTGGTTTGCGGTTGTGAGGCCGGTTGGAAGTACTGCCAAATTCTCTAAAACAGCGTTATGGTAAAGAAATTAACATTCAGTTCTCTGGCAACAGCTCTGGTGAAAATTCCTGCAGTCAGCATGCCAACTGCACACTCCCTCAAATCTTGAGACATCTGTGGCATTGTGTTGTGTGACAAAACTGCACATTTTAGAGTGGCCTTTTATTGTCCCCAGCACAAGGTGGTGGGGACACCTGTGTAATAATCATGCTGTTTAATCAGCTTCTTGATATGCCACACCTGTCAGGTGGATGGATTATCTTGGCAAAGGAGAAATGCTCTCTAACAGGGTTGTAAACAAATGCCTGCACAACATTTCAGAGAAATAAGCTTTTTGTGGTCATGGAAATTGACATGTTGTGTTTATATTTTTGTTCAGTATATATTGAGCTGTAGTAAACAGACTCAGGGCTCTATTTTAACAAACTTAATATAATGGTAAATCTAAGTGCAGGCGGTAGCGCTATAGGTTCGGGGGGGGGTCAGAAATATTTTTGCTATTTTCACTATCAAAATTATCGGCGCACTTGCTGGCGTTGGCGCGAAAGGGCTGGGGGTTGTTGAATAAACAAGTTGTGGTTGTGTCGAGGCTTGGCCCCTCACTGGCCAACCAGAACGTGCTCCATAGCGATATACTGTATGTGGTTGTTTCAAGTTGTGTAATTACTGTCTTTTATATATTGCCTTGGAATCAACTCCAATTCCAATGTTAGTCCGTTATAGTTTGTTAAATGGCTTACAGCAACGAAATAACAAAATGTAGACCTATCTTTGACATATGTTAACTATGCCGTTCACATTGTTCTAAGTAATTGCATGTCTTCAATAGCATTCACACTGATATAGAGGCCACTACTGTACACTGTATTATGGCTGAGCAGGGACACGCCAAACATTGTCAATAAACACGATTCAATTCATTATTGATAGAGCCTAAAAAGAAAACAAATAATTATAATAAAATTCTAAACAAAACAAAACAACAACTTGTTATAAAAACACTTACACACACCACAATTTCTCCCCGTGGGCATATAATATTAAAACAATGCAGACTATGGAGGGTTTTACGCACATCCAAACTTTTCACAGTAGCTGGACAAAGATTCCATATAAAGAGAAAGGGAGAATGTCCCCTCATTGTTATACTGCTCCCAAACAAGCCTATGTTTTATGAACATAATTGTAACCATCTTACAGATCACATCACATTCACACATCTCCAGAAGTTCCATTGCATGCGCGCCACAGACGTTGTAACCATAAAACCAGGAAGTTGAATCATTCTAATAAGATTGGTTGTAATAAAATTAAACAACAATAAATACATGTAAAATGCAATGATATCATAAAATCGGCAGGATCAAAAAAGACAGGCATTGCTGTTGACCCAGCCCTCATTATAGTAGGCCTAAGGGAGTGCTTGAGTTTTGAACATATGAAACGGAAAACAAGAAATTGTTACAGGTTACAGATGACTTCTGAATACGAGGTTCACTGGTATTCACTGAGGTTCTCATCTCTCGTTTCATGATGGACATGGACACGTAGCCTACATCATGGAGGGGGTTTTACACACCTCCAAAACGGGACCTGCATGGCTAAAATAATGTGGGCATGCTGACAATGTCAGCTCACTGTTTTACCCCTCTCAATCTTTATATTTTTTTCTTTTTTCTTTCTTTAACCTTTATTTAACCAGGAAGGGCTCATTGAGATTTAAAATCTCTTTTTCAAGAGCGTCCTGGCCAAGATAGGCCATTTTAATAAAGCTTTGGTGATTAAGAGCCAAACGCTTTATCGACAGTCTTGACTACTTTGTGATTGCATTGGGCAGGACAAAAAAAACGTAATTGAGAGGAGGGGAGGCTATGCTCGGTTTTTAACCAAATTTTAAAACGAAATGTGAAAAAACATTTGTTTTTTATGTTTCCAAATACGTATACAGGCACCAAAAGCATGTTAGGCTACTCTTGTTCCATGCGTGTTATGGGCAGTGTGCATCACGGCTGGATAGGCTGCGTTTCCGCTGTCAATATTCATGCCATAACCAACTGTGTTACCACTAAAACCAGCTTTTGGTTGGTCTTAAATATCCCTACCAGCGCTGCCTGAAATTAACACTTTGGATCATGTTTTTAAGGACACTCAAATATTTATACACCTCCCATCAGAGAGCAAGCGAGCTGATATAAGACAGGAATATTCCCGAACCTGGAGAGTCCTCCGAGTTATTTGGGACAAGGTAAACATAAGTATTTCATCAGATTAATAATTTTTATAATTTACTGTATTAATCTGTTTATCTCAGAGCCAATTTACCATCTAAATGTATCTTCATTGCTCTAATTCACTCAGGTAATTATATCACATGTACTAGTACTTTCTTTACTTAACTTAATTAAGGTAGGTAACTAATTATGTTTGAAGCCTTGTCTCACCTGTCTCCTGGTCTTGAGCGACTCTATCTGCTCGACAAACTTAGCCGACATCTCTTTGATGTCCTCGTTGTAGTTCATGTCCTTCAGACGGAGCTGGTACTCATTCTCCATCTTCAGCTCCTCCACACGCGTCTTCAGCTCCAGCATAACCTGGTTCTGTTATGGAGGAAAGGAGGGATGGGGAGGGAGAGAAAGAGAGACGGTAGAGAGAGAGGGAGAGAAGAAGAGGAGAGTATCTTAAGTGAAGAGAGTGGGAGAAGAGAGAAAGGGAGGCATAAGGAGAGGAAAGAGGAAAGGACAGGGAGAATGTGAATAATCAGGTTTTAGGATGAGCAACTGCATGGCTCTTGCAAACCTACCACAGGAGGCTACTGAGGGGAGAACGGCTCATAATAATGGCCGGAAACGGTGCAAATGGAATGGCATCAAACACCTGGAAGCCATCTGTTTAATGTATTTGATACCGTTCCACTGATTCCGCTCCAGCCATTACCACAAGCCTGTTCTCGCCAATTAAGGTGCCACCAACCTCCTGTGCAAGCTACAATAAGGTAACCACCCCCACCCCATGTATCAAGTCGGTGTAACGCTACAACAGTCCCCATGGGTGTCCTACAGATGTAGGATCTTCATTTGATCACCCTGTTGCAGGAAAACTTAACTGCAACGCAGGACATTTTTTATTTGAGGTTTAAAAGGCTTCCGAATTTAGTAATTTCCACTTTGAAATTTCAGACTTGATTTTCCCCTATGAAAAATGTATCAACCCCGACAAAAATGTCAATTTATTATATCCATGTAATAACTCATATTTCCTGTTAATTATTTTCCTCCTATAGCAAACTGGCTCAAATTAAGATCCTACATCTCTGTACCTTCTCCTCTAGGTCTGACTTGGTGATGAGGATCTCCTCAGCGTAGGTGATCTCCTTGTCTCTCTTCAGGCCGCGGCCCTCCTTGTCTATGATCGTCCAGATGAGCAGACAGCAGTCCTCAGACACCGTCAGCAGGTACTGGTCATCCAATGTGATCACCATCTGAACACAGAAAGGACACACACTTTACATGCCTCTGTTCAGGATACATCACTGAGGATACACTGCTTTGTGTGTGGTCCATTACACTGCAATGGCTCAAACTTTGCTGCGTTGTATTGCGTTGCAATGCATAGTATGTTCCTGTTTTGTGGAGGCATTGCACTGTCGTACTTTGGTGACAGGTGAAGAGTGGGCCTGATACTCGATCCAGTCCTTCTGGATAGACAGGGGTTACTTGATGGCCCTGATGGTCCCGATAGAGGTCCCAGTGAAGAGCGTGCGTCCGGACCGGGACATGGTGATGGGGGTGTATGCCACGTCTTCAGCAGGCACCTCACGCAGGATCTCACAAAGAGAGCGAGAGAGAGGGGTGGGGGGTGGGGACAAAATTGATGTGAATATATTGGCTACTATCAAGGGATGGCAAGAAAGGATTACAGCAGAGGTAAAGTGTTGTTGTCATTCATGCATAACATTAAAGTTATTGTGCCAGCCTCATCCAGGAGTGTACATGTAATGTTTAAGCATAGCTAAATTACCCCCAGGGACTCATTTATTGAAGTGGATATTACAGATCTTAATTTGATCACTCTTAACTTACTGAGAATTGTCCAGTGAATTTTCCAGAAAATGCAGATAAGCTTTGTGATTTACATAAATGTACTGAAAATCCAAACTAACACACAGTTATATTAACAGTATTCCACTTTTCATGTAGCCTCATGTTGACCTGCTAATAGCCTAACCACCGACCAAGCAACATTATGGACTAAACTTTCAAATCCTGTTGCTGCAGGATTATTTTGCTGCCACAATACTGGTCAAATGAAGATCCTACATCTGTGTGTCAGTGAAATTTTTGTTTATTTCACCACCATTTGGATTGCAAATAGCCTGCTGGGGAAGGGCTGGGTGGCATCCAACAAACCACTGACCTATTCAGAAAGACTGGCTAAAATGTATGATTGTTAGAGTTTCTTTCAAAGCTCCAGCATCTGACAATAACTCAAGGGGCCTTTATCGTCTCTCCTGACTGGTTTTGTAGACTGTCAGAAAGATGACCGTCACTCAGAATGAGGAGAACTAACAGCAGAGTGTGAATTTAATGGGCTCTCTTCTCTGCTCCGGTCATTATGACAGAGATGGGAAACTCTATTTACACTGAACAAAAATATAAATGTAACATGTAAAGTGTTGGTCCCATGTTTCATGAGCTGAAATAAAACATCCCAGAAATTTTCCAGATGCACAAAATGCTTATTTCTCTCAAATTTTGTGCACAAATTCGTTTACATCCCTGTTAGTGAGCATTTCTCCTTTGCCAAGATAATCCATCCACCTGACAGGTGTGGCATATCAAGAAGATGATGAAACAGCATGATCATTACAGAGGTGCACCTTGTGCTGGGGACAATAAAAGGCCACTCTAAAATGTGCAGTTTTGTCACACAACACAATGCCACAGATGTCTCAAGTTTTGAAGGAGCGTTCAATTGACTGCAGGAATGTCCACCAGAGCTGTTGCCAGATAATTGAATGTTCATTTATCTACCCTTAGCCTCCTCCAACATGGTGTTACAAAATTTGGCAGTACGTCCAACCGGCCTCACAACCATAGACCACGTGTAACCACACCAGCCCAGGACCTCCACATCTGGCTTCTTCACCTGCGGGATCGTCTGAGATCCAGACAGCTGATGAAACTGTGGGTTTGCACAACCAAAGAATTTCTGCACAAACTGTCAGAAACCTTCTCAGGGAAGCTCATCTGCATGCTCCTCATGACGTCCTCCTCACCAGGGTCTTGACCTGACTACAATTTGACGTTGTAACAGACTTCAGTGGGCAAATGCTCACCTTCTATAGCCACTGGCACGCTGGAAAAGTGTGCTCTTCACGGATGAATCCCGTTTTCAACTATACCGGGCAGATGGCAAACAACGTGTACGGCGTTGTGTGAGGGCGAGCAGTTTGCTGATGTTAACGTTGTGAACAGAGTGCCCCATGGTGGTGGTGGGGTTATGGTATGGGCAGGCATAAGCTACAGACAATGAACACAATTGCATTTTATCGATGGCAATTTGAATGCACAGAGATATCGTGACGAGATTCTGAGGCCCATTGTCGTGCCATTCATCCGCCGCCATCACCTCATGTTTCAGTATGATAATGCACTGCAATGTCGCAAGGATCTGCACACAATTTCTGGAAGCTGAAAAGGTCCCAGTTCTTCCATGGCCTGCATGTACTCACCAGACATGTTTGGTTGAACATGTTTGGGATGCTCTGGATCGACGTGTACGACAGCGTGTTCCAGTTCCCGCCAATATCCAGCAACTTCGCACAGCCATTGAGGAGAAGTGGGACAACATTCCACAGATCACTATCAACAGCCTGATCAATCAACAGCCTGATCAACTCTATGCGAAGGAGATGTGTCGAACTGCATGAGGCAAATGGTGGTCACACCAGATACTGACTGGTTTTCTGATCCACGCACCTACCTTATTTTTTAAAGGTATCTGTGACCAACAGATGCATCATCTGTATTCCCAGTCATGTGAAATCCATAGATTAGGGCCCAATGAATTTATTGTAATTGACTGATTTCCTTACATGACCTGCAACTCAGTAAAATCTTTGAAATTGTTGCATGTTGCATTCTTATTTTTGTACTTTCCCTTTCAGAACTTCATATAACACAGCTGGAAACTGACACCAGCAAAAAATATGAAATTAAGATTTTTGAAATAAAATATTCCCTCAAAACCATCAACACCACTTTCAAGGAAAACATATGCCTAGTGAGAATAAGGAAAACTGGCTAATTAGATCTAACTGCTCCCCTCAATTATTAAAACTATATTATCGCTATCAGGAAGAAAGTCCTCATAGAAGTTTATACCAACATTTAACTGACTATATTTAAAAACTAATACACAGTTGTCAGAGCATGTAACATTTCAAACAAATGTTCATCTTTTTCTTCTTTTTTTACATCAGCAATTGACCAAAAAGACCAAGCAGAAACAGAAGCATATTGGCCAGAAACAACTTTCTAAAAGGAAGAAACATTTCATATGCTACTGTTTTCAGGTCTCACTTGACAGTCCTGGATCTCTTTCAGGGTACAGTCGGTCCCCACGGCGAAGATAGTCTTGGCGTCGCGGGAGACGGTGACACCGGTGTAGCTGCAGGACTTGAGGACGCTCTCCGACTCCCGCTTGCTGGTCAGGGTGTTCCACTCGTACACAGCCCCCTCCATCCCGCACGACACCAGCCTGCTGTCGTCACCACTCCAGACTATGGAGTGCACCTGAAGATGGAGACACATAAAGTAGGACTCTAACATACCACCCCCGCAGTCACCTCTGTTATCTCTGCCACCTTGAGTTTTTCGAGATAGGTAAATTAACAACAGAATTAACAAGGAAAAACTCAAAGCTATAACTATGGCCAAGGTTTTTCATGGCCAGCTCACATGGCCTAGAACTGTTGGCCTGAGGCGAGGCTTACTGGAAGTGTTGGCAGTCAGTATGAATAGCCTGACTCTGATGATAAATCATGCAGTAAACCATCAGCGCCCCTCACCTTCCCATTGTGTCCCTTGAGGTTGAGGACGTTCTCGAAGGTGGTGCTGCAGTAGATATGAATGACATTTCCATTCACTGCAGAAAACAGGTGTCCTCCGTGACTGAAGGCACACTGAAAGGCAAAGCATACAGTGCACTGTGAGAGCAGGAATAGCTAGAAATGAATGTTTGAGTGCCAGTGATGTTCAGCTATCTACAATGAGCTACTGTTGGCATTGAGAATTCTTAATTCTGACCTCTCTACAGCCTCGGACGTTGAACTCCTTGAAGGTCCTGACGTCGTCTATGAGCAGGTTCATGAGCCTCAGCTTGTCAGAGAATCCCACCAGGACAAACAGGCCAGAGGGGTGCAGGGCAATGCTGAATGCCTCCTCCTGGAACTCCTTATACAGCTCCAGGGTGCTGATGGGAAGGGAGAGAGAGATTGACCTGATAGACGGCTAAGGGGGAAGGGAGAGGGAGACGGACCTGATAAAAGGCTAAAGGGGAAGGGAGAGGGAGGCGGACCTGATAAAAGGCTGAAGGGGAAGGGAGAGGGAGAGGGAGACAGACCTGATAAAAGGCTAAGGGGGAAGGGAGAGGGAGACGAACCTGATAAAAGGCTAAAGGGGAAGGGAGAGGGAGACGGACCTGATAAAAGGCTAAAGGGGAAGGGAGAGGGAGACGGACCTGATAAAAGGCTAAAGGGGAAGGGAGAGGGAGACGAACCTGATAGAAGGCTGAAGGGGAAGGGAGAGGGAGACGGACCTGATAAAAGGCTAAAGGGGAAGGGAGAGGGAGACGGACCTGATTGAAGGCTAAGGGGGAAGGGAGAGGGAGACGGACCTGATAAAAGGCTAAAGGGGAAGGGAGAGGGAGATGGACCTGAATAAGGGCTGAGAGTCTAAAAAAACACTAGAAGCCAGTCATGAAAGAAACGTCCTCAGATATAACTACCATTGAGAATAGAAAACAAGCTGAGACCTGAGACGATCCCACAGATTTGACATCAAGTCCAGATTTTCTTAAAGGGATAGTGAGGCCAGTGAGACTAACTCTTACTTGGTCTCGAAGTTTCAGATGCGTACGAACTGGTCCAGGGAACAGGTAGCGATGAAGGACTTACGGATACATATGGACAGACCAGTGATAGACAAGGAGTGGAAGGAATAGGACAGGAACTCAAACTGAGCCTGCTCCACCTTGCTCATCTCAGCAGAGGACAGGGTGATAATGTAGAGCTGACCCTGGTCTGTACTGGTCACTACAGTCTCCTCTGACGGACTGATGACCAGAGAGACAATCTGCTGCTGCTCTGCCTGGCTGGGCTCGTGGCTACACTGGTCTGGGGGGGATCTGGATGGGACAGTTTATTTCCAAAATGTTATGTCCATCAATTTTTCCCATTTGTGTTTCTTCATCAGAAATGCTTGCTTATGGGTAACTTAATGTGTGTGTGTGTAAAGTATTACTGTTCTCAGAATTTTAATTCCAAGATTTTAGATGTGTATGATTTTTGTAATTTTTGCTAAACACTATGTATCCACTGTTTAGCTGGAATGGAATGTTCGTATCCTGTATATTTAACTGTGATATGTGCTTGTCTCACCTAGCTATCTTAAGATGAATGCACTTACTGTAAGTCGCTCTGGAAAAGAGCATCTGCTAAATGACTAAAATGCCAAATATAATATAAATGTATTAATTAAAAATGTAGTTATTTGTTACATTTGACTGTGTAAAACCTAGCAGTACTACTTATTTCTCTGAGAGTGAGACGAATATGTAGCATTTAGCAAAAAACATGATTATTTGTCTCTCTGAAGTGAAACCATACACCATTATAGATTTAAACAAATACATGTCTGTCATTGAGCAACCCCATGCCATGATTAGATAGTGAAAAAACACACCAATCTCTTTCATAATTTCTTTAAACAATAAAAGCAAATTTACCAACATTTCTGAAAATGGATATATAGTGTTTTGGAATAAAACTCTTAAAATAAAACACACACACACACACAAATAATGAGCTTAGTTCTATACAACATATTGCTGGAAAGAGTGATGGAAACGAAGCAAGGTGAAAGCTTTCTTACCCTTATCTCCCTGGTCTTCCTGTAGTTGTCCTTATCGTCGGTTCTCTCAAACAGACACACAAAACAGACACACAGTCCCAGGACCGGCCGAGCAGGCAAAGCCTTTGGAGTACGCTGTGATGACTGTAACCCGAGGCAACTGAGGAAGGGACTATTCATCATTTCCCTTTGCACTGTAAAAAGTATTTTTTTTAAAATTGAAAACTGTACAACATGGTCATTCTTACAATGTGTTGGTGACATCTGTTTGGAGTTCTTTCAGCCCCAGGTTGTCTTTTTCTCCCTGTGCCCACCTCTCTGGGTCCTGTGACATGGTGGTCTTGGTGGACACACACATATCCCATCGCAGGTCTCCAGACTCAAACACCATCAGCCTCCCTGCCTCTGTCCCGGCTATCACCCTGTCCTCAGACACCCAGGCATGGGACAACAAGTTATGGGTCTCCAGCTTCTGGAAGGTGGACTACTTCAGAGCCCCCTCTGCATTGCGGAACAGCTTGAAGACCCCATTCCCACTCACACAGATCTGGGTGTTGTCCTATGGGTTCAAACTGACCTGGAAACATATAGTGTGAGACAGTGCCATTGAAATATAGCTTGTGTAAGTAAATTAGTATGTGTCCGATCAGCTACAGAGTTGATACTACAACAGAGCAAGGACCCGTAAGGTTATTTAATGCCTTTTAAATGGAAAAATAACACTGCTATTTTGAATGAACATGCTGATCATTCCACACCACCATTTCATTGCAAAGGACGCTTCCCTGGCCCCACTAACAAGCAGTGGTGGGAAAAGTACCCAATTGTCATACTTGAGTAAAAGTAAAGATACCTTAATAGAAAATGAAAAAGTGAAAATCACCCAGTAAAATACTACTTGAGTAAAAGTCTAAAAATATTTGGTTTTAAATATAATTAAGTATCAAAAGTAAAAGTAAAAGTATAAATTATTTCAAATTCCTTATATTAAGCAAACCAGACAGCACCATTTTCTTTTCTTTTTAATTTACAGATAGCCAGGGGCACATTCCAACACTCAGACATAATTTACAAATGAAGCATGTGTGTTTAGTGAGTCCGCCAGATCAGAAGCAGTAGTGATAACCAAGGATGTTCTCTTGATAAGTGTGTGAATTTTATATTTTTCCTGTCCTGCTAAGCATTCAAAGTACATTTAGGTGTCAGGGAAAATGTATGGAGTAAAAGGTACATTATTTTCTTCAGGAATGTACTGAAGTAAAAAATAAAAATTGTCAAAAATATAAATAGTAAAGTAAAGTACAGATACCCCAAAAAACGACTTCAGTAGTACTTTAAAGTATGTTTACTGAAGTACTTTACACCACTGCTAACAAGAGAGCAGTCCGACCTCACCTGGTTGACTGGGTTAGCGGCCACAGTGGTCTTCACCATGGCCATGATCTTCTGCTTCTCCCACATCCAATAGAAGAGGGTGTAGTCTGGCGTCCCTGACTGGCCGATGAAGTACTTGGAGTCAGTGGAGAACGCCATGGAGACAAACTCATGGACAGGGATGTCCCCTCCACTCAGCACCTTCCTCTTCCGGCTCTGCTCGTGCTGCAGGTCATACACGGTGATGGTGGCCCTCTCGCCACGCTCCGACACTGCCGGGTAGCGGCGGTTTGAGCTGATGGCCAGGGCGTACATCCACTGACTCCTCTCCAAACCTGAGAAGCAAAATCAAGGATGAATCACAAAGAAAACATAACTGGAAGTTGGATAAATTGAACAGGTTGTTAACAGCTAATTCTGTTTTGAATACCAGGTTTATGTTTGTCGATGAAAAGATTTCAGAGAGTGCTGTACTGTCAGAAACACTAAACATCTATAAAACACCCTGACCCTAGACATATTGTTGTAATCCTGAGAAGTGAGCGTGGCAAATACCTGGGATGAACCTCTGCCATTTCTGATCGATGTTGTAACGAACACAGTTGTTCCCAGATGGGAAGATGACAGTCTGCTCATCAAAGTAGCACAGGTTATTTGCCACGCCGGTCCGCAGACCAAAGCTGTAGTGACACTGGGCCACCACTGCAGACATCACACAGCCCTGTCACGTCAAAACTGCAGACTAAAATCTGCCAGTAAAAGGGAAAGAAGAAAAATAATTTAGAAGGATTTGTATCTTTATGTGGTAGGCAAAAGTCGGAAGGATACTAATTCAATTCTGTATGGCCATATTAATCATTTTCACCTTAATCTGAAATTGCCTCCTATCCCTTGAAGCTTACATCTACAACTCCTGATCTTCAATACTTTTTATAGAGTTATCTGGAACCGTAAAGGTCAACTTGGAAAATAAATTATCGTCTTATTTTACTAGGCAGCTACTTACCTGTATTGAAAATACAAAAATAAATAAATAATTGTGTTTATTCTGCAAAACTCCTTATTAATTACTTAATTTGAATACAGTGAGACGTCCAGAGATTGACATGCTATTTTTGCCGAAGTGTGGAAAATAATATGAATATAATGTTATCGTTAAATTCTATCACTATGGAGAAGCTTTCATACAATGTATAATTACATAATAAGTAACGAATATAACTAATTAAAGCATACACCTATATCATTATAAATCGAATATATGTCGGAAATTCACACGAAGAAGGTTTATTGTCCTCTGGTCCTTTTTTCACGAGTTATACACGAGAGCTGTAAAAACTGCAAAATAAAACTTCGGATAGGAACCTTTGATTACTTCGGGGCGGGTGTTTCACCGGAAGACATTTTCGGTGTACCCTTTACAGACGCCAATTCCTTCTCACGTGAACCGCTCCATGTGAGCACGGATTTTATGGTATTTGGTCCACAAAATCACTGTTTGTATCCAATCATTCTCGTTAACAATACCATGGATATTATTGAAGATGACGAGCAGTTAGGTGAGACGTCTGAGGAGGACAGCGAATTATCTGACGGAGAGGTAACCGGGTATTTTATAGCGTGCTAGCTAACATTAGCCAGATTAGCTAGCTAGTTAACTAACAATGTATCCGTTAACGTTGTGTAGGTGCTTTACAAGGCGTAACTGTGCTGTGTTTTTCGTTTTCATTAGCTTCAAGATGCATTCGCAAAGGGATTGTTAAAGCCTGGGTTGAACTTTACAACACAAGAACCAAAGAAGATTGTCAACAATGTGGTGAGTGTTGACATGCGCACGTGTCTGCGACCAGAAAGCCACCCTTGTCTATCTCTCATTCATGCTTTATTCGACTCATAAGTCACACATGATTGGCTGTTCTAATATGATCCATATTTGATTCGTGGTTGTGGACAGGCGGGTTTGAAACAATGCCTCGCTGACTTTCGTAAGAACACACTACCCTGGATAGAGAGGCTGGACATGGTCAATCTCCCCGCTGATGACGTCGTTGCCAAGTCCGAGGGCAGACTCGACAACAAGGCCAGCGAAGACATCAACCCAGATGACGACTTCCAGAGAGAGATGTTCTTGTGAGTGTCTAATGTCCATACAGGCTCATATCAGTGGACAGATAATTTGTTGTCATGGTGCTGTCCTAGTCATAGCAATTGTAAAACATATCCTCTCTTTCATTGGTCTCTTCCAGTTACCGTCAAGCCCAAGAAGCTGTTCTGGAAGCGATGCCCCGGCTACTGAAGCTGAAGATAGCCACCAAGAGACCCGAGGACTACTTTGCAGAGATGGCCAAGTCAGACCAGCAAATGCAGAAGGTAGGATGTCCTGATCTGCCCTTACTCCCAGAGAGATCTTGCCATCTGTCTTTATATGTATGTGGCTGAATTGCATCAGGTTTGGATTGATCTCTCTGACACCCAAACTGTTGAATAGTAATGTTGTTCAGCTATTCCTTTAGCCAGTAATTCAAATCACATTTTATTTGTCACTTTTATTTGCTGAGTAAAACAACCTTACACTGAAAGTTTTTTTTGTGTGTGTGTGTGTAAACGTTTATTTAACTAGGCAAGTCAGACGGCCTAGGAACTGCCTTGTTCAAGGGCAGAATGACAGATTTTTACCTTGTCAGCTCGGGGATTCGATCTTCAAACCTTTCAGTTGCTGCCCCAGGTAGCCATCGTAAGTAAGAAGCTACCTGCTTACTTACAATGCAGTTCAAGAAATAGAGTTAAGAAAACATTTACTCAATAAACTGAAGTAAAACATTAAAACTAACACAATAAATTAACAATAACGAGGCTATATACAGGTACAAATTACCTCGACTAACATGTAGGTAAAGTGACCATAGATAATAAACAGCGAGTGTTAAAACAAAGGGAGTGGTCAATGTTTTTGCAGGCTTTTGGTAGATACATGCATGAAGACTAATAAACATTGATTTGCAAAAGGTATCGTGATGAAAATAAATATCCTCTGTAAATCACATTGGCTATGTGTTGGAGGTTGGTTCAGACCGATTATGCAATTAGAAGACAACCTGTCTTGCACTTGTGCTTTCTAAGGAACTTGCAACATTGTATCATGGTAGTGGTGTTGTAATACTGGTGGATTCTCGGAACAGATGGATTTTAAGGTTGTTGCTAGATGGAGTACAGCTGCAGTATTTTAGCTAAGCATAACCCTTTCCCTAACCATGACCTAATTCTCCTAACCTACTACGTAAAGTCACTACTATTCCCATAGTTGTACTTTGTAGCCACAACCGTAGAAGCAATCAGTCCCGAGAAACCATCAGTATCACCACAATGTTGACGGACACAACTGTAAGCACACGGGAGAAGTGTTTTGGTATTTTATGACGTTTTGCTAGATTACTCTTCATAAAAGAGAACTTTTTCATACCTAGTCCACCAAGGAGGAGTATTCCACTGATCTAATGCCTGGTCGAGTAGTTGGCTTAAAAATGCTAAAAACTGTGACGCTTGCTTGATAGCTAACTAGCTACTTTACCAAGGATGGAGGCACAGACAAGTGGAAAAATAAATTGACTCCGCAGCAGCAGAGGATATTGGCAAGCTAAATGGATGGAGGGGGACATGCTTTGTGCAAGGAGCCAACATGCACTTGGTAGGCTATCATTTCTTGTATTATAATTGCATTAATTTCCGTGACGGTCACAATGAATCGGCAGTGGGCACTCCTAACAAAGCATTAAGAATTTAACATAGTCCAAATTGTGTATGCATACGCACAGCGGTGTTCTAGAATATTGGACTGTTGGCTTTCATACTTTTCTAATTCTCAGAGCAGTTCAAGAAATTTGTGTCACTGTCAATGCATTCTAATGAATAAAGGATGCGTACCGGAGACGTATTTGGTGGGAATTGTAGGGATGTGCACATTCGGGCTGTTCGTCCCTCGCGGCTGTTTGTCTCAGAGCAGTGTAGCTAAGTATGTCACAATGGGGCGGCGGACTATCGACTCCTAGTGTCTGTGGACCATGAATTACGCTTTACCCTACACGTGGCTGGCATCCAACTGAGATTCTATTTGATATGCACATTTGTCCAGCAATTTCAAATCTGGTTGACTGTCACGGAAACACTAGTGTGGTCATCAATAATGCGATCCTTTATCTTTTCCTACAGATCAGGAAGAAACTCATCACGAAGCAGATCATGATGGAGAAGTCGGAAAAGGCCAAGAAACTAAGAGAACAAAGAAAGTATGGCAAGAAGGTCAGTCTCCATTCATCTTACACGACAGCAGTGGGGGTCTCACTGGAATTTGACTCTAATATTATGTCCTCTTGGTGAATGTGATCTTATGAAATTGTTGTTGTAGGTACAAGTAGAGGTTATTCAGAAGAGACAGAAGGAGAAGAAGGCCATGATGTCTGCAGTGAAGAGGTATCAAAAAGGTGGGTCCTCAGTTCCACATGTTTTGTTTACCACCCAAGTCACCCATCTTGTTTGCACTATTTTGGTTGGTAAGTTGATTTGGGTGACATCTGCTAAATGTGATTCATAACGGTGAACACCCTCCTCTCGTAGGCATGACTGACAAACTGGACTTCCTGGAAGGAGATCAGAAGACTGCTAAAGGAGGCGCTCCAGCTAAAGGAGGTGCAGGGAAAGGGGCCGGTGGCCAAACACCTGATAAAAAGGCCATGAACAAGAAAGGGTAAGATGCCGCACAGACGTGGGAATGTTGTTCACGATGCTTATTCAACTACCTACCTATATTCATTGTATTCAGTGCTTTTATACCAAATCTATATGTACTTGGACTAAAACTGAAGTCTCTGACTTGACAGGCCCAATGCTAAGAGGAAGTATAAAGACCAGAGGTTTGGCTTTGGCGGGAAGAAAAGTGGAACCAAGTGGAACACCAAGGACAGCCACAACGATGTGTCAGGGTTCCGAGCCAAGGTGGCTCATGGGAAAGGAGGAAAGGGGGGGAAAGGAGGCAAAGCAGGACCAGGCGGAAGGGGCCCCGCCAAAGGAGGGACTGTAAGTCAGACAGACAACCATGATTGGGTCATACAACATCACAATCTTTGAATTAAAATATTGTGTTTATAGTGTTGGTACATTTTGTTTGTTATTGAAAAAAGTTAGTTATTTTGTCATTTTGGTCCTTGTTTTTTCTCTTCTATTTCTTCAGAAACGACTGGGCAAGAATGCACACAAGAAGATGAAGGGTCGCTCCTAAAGAGGTGTGTGTTGTCTTTGGTCTTTGCACACTGCATCCCAACTTCTGGAAGGAAGTAATATTAGAGAGAAGTCCTCTCTTTCTCTTCTTGATCACACACACCACCCTTCATGGAGCCCTTGGGGCAGTGGACTGATGTGGAGGCCCTTTGTGTGATGATTTCCCAAGATGTCCTTCCTAGAGTATCACCAAGGCTACAACATGTCCTTCCTAGAGTATCACCAAGGCTACAACATGTCCTTCCTAGAGTATCACCAAGGCTACAACATGTCCTTCCTAGAGTATCACCAAGGCTACAACATGTCCTTCCTAGAGTATCACCAAGGCTACAACATGTCCTTCCTAGAGTATCACCAAGGCTACAACATGTCCTTCCTAGAGTATCACCAAGGCTACAACATGTGGACATGGCTGCATGCAAGCTTTAGAATGTCTCCATATGAAAACCGGACAGAGCGGTACCAAACATGCCAAATTCAAGTTTTTTTTTTAATGGTTTAAACCCCTAACATGAATATGGACATCAACGTATAATGACATTTTTATTATCGTCAGTAAAATAAATCCATGTATCTTTTAAAGGAGATCTTTATACATTGTTGTAAGGCGTCTACGTTTGTGGAACGATTTGCTGAAAGTGAAAACAATGATGAAGCCACTTCCACAAATGTATGTCATCTAGTTTGAGTAAATACTTGATAGATTTTTGTAAAATGCACACTTTGCAAGTCTGCTTATTGACCCTCTGATTCACTACCTTTAGTGATGTGACATTTCTAATATTGAACAGCTGTCATGTTTGGCCTTTTCCATGTATCAATATTATTAATGTGTAGTGGGCCAATGTGTTACTTTCTATAGATCTGGGTAAATGTTTCTTCTGCAAACAGGTTCTCTTCATTTGTTGCCGGTATGACAATAGTTGGCACATTTTAGGCAAGAATAACCCCTTCTCTAGCCTGAGTGCCAGTCTGTTTGTGCTATTATACCAGCTAATTTCATGCTGAGTTTTGCTTGACAATGACTGATGGAGATGGCAAGAGCACAAACAGATCTGGGACCAGGATACACCTGCATCTGTTTAACTTGAATAATTGATTAGTATGCTGCTTCATGTTTCTCTCTTGTTTGTTATAAACTGGGTGTTTCGAGCCTTGGTTCTGATTGACTGAAAGCCGTGGTATACGGTCTGATATACCACGGGTGTGACTATTTATTTTCACTCTTCTAATTATGTTGGTAACCAATAGCAAACTTATTGTCAATACGGGGGCGCTGTTTTCACTTTGGGGAAAATCGTGCCCAAATGAAACGGCCTCGTACTCTGTTCTAGATCATACAATATGCATATTATTATTACTATTGGATAGAAAACACTGAAGTTTCTAAAACTGTTTGAATTATATCTGTGAGTAAAACAGAACTCATTTGGCAGCAAACTTCCATACAGGAAGTGAAAAATCTGAAACCGAGGCTCTGTTTCAGGGCCTGCCTATTCAACTGGCTTTTATTTATCGATATGCATGCACTTCATACGCCTTCCACTAGATGTCAACAGGCTGTGGAATGGGGTGTCTAGCTTGATCTGAGGCCGAACAAGAGCTTTTGGAGTGACAGGTCCGGTATTTTCTTTGTCTTCAACGGTGCGCGAGGGACCTCGACATTGTCTTCTGAAAAGCGTTCGGTATACACGGCGAATATCTCCGGGTCTGATTTTATTTTATACATATGATAATAACATCATAAAGTAGGTTTTTTCAACCGAGTTTTATCAGTTTATTCAACGTTTATTGGGACTTTTGGAGTTTTCCGTTCTTTGCGCCAAGAGAGGATGGGAATGTTAGCAACCTTGGCTAGCATTGTGGCGCGAATTCGACAGAAGAAATGGACATTCTAAAACCAAACAACGATTTATTCTGGAAATAGGACTCCTTGTACAACATTCTGATGGAAGCTCAGCAAAAGTAAGACAACATTTATGATGTTATTTCGTATTTTTGTGTAATATGTTGTCTATTATCCGCCGTGTTGGTGAGCGCTGTCTCACAATAACCCAAGCTGTATGTTGTGGTAAAGTTATTTTTTAAAAATCTTAACACGGCGGTTGCATTAAGAACCAGTGTATCTTTCATTTGCCATACAACAAGTATTTTTATGTAAAGTTTATGATGAGTTCTTTGGTCAGATTAGGTGAGTGTCCAAAATATTTCCGGACATTCTGGGGAAATGTTTCTACGTATTCACAATGTATAACCACGATTTGCAGCTCTAAATATGCAAATTTTCGAACAAAACATAAATGTATTGTATAACATGATGTTATAAGACTGTCATCTGATGAAGTTGTCCAAAGGTTAGTGATAAATTTTATATCTATTGCTGTTTTTTGCGAAAGCTACCTTTGCGGTGAATAAATGCGTTTTTGTGTTTGGCTATTGTGGTAAGCTAATATAATTCTATATTGTCTTTTCGCTGTAAAACACTTAAAAATCGGAAATATTGGCTGGATTCACAAGATGTTTATCTTTCATTTGCTGTACACCATGTATTTTTCTTAAATGTTTTATGATTAGTATTTATGTATTTCACGTTGCTCTCTGTAATTATTCTGGCTGCTTTGGTGCTATTTTTGATGGTGGCTGCAATGTAAAACTATGATTTATACCTCAAATATGCAAATTTTCGAACAAAACATAAATGTATTGTATAACATGTTATAAGACTGTCATCTGATGAAGTTGTTTCTTGGTTAGTGACTAATTTTATCTCTATTGTCGGTTTTGTGAAAGCTACCTATGCGGTGGAAACATGGTGAAAATATGCGGTTGTGTGTTTGGCTATTGTGGTTAGCTAATAGAAATACATATTGTGTTTTCGCTGTAAAACATTAAAAAAATCAGAAATGATGGCTGGATTCACAAGATGTTTATCTTTCATTTGCTGTATTGGACTTGTGATTTCATGAAAATTATATTATATGATATCCCTGTCCCGTTAGGCTAGGCTAGTCAGCTTTTTTGATGAGGAGGATCCCGGATCCGGGAGGGTGATGAAGTAGAGGTTATTAAGGCACCTTGGGGGTTTGTGGTACATGGTCAATATACCATGGCTACAGGTTGTGCACAAGAACAGCCCTTAGCTGTGGTATATTGGCCATATACGTGGTATATTGGTATATATACCAATATATGTGGTATATTGTGGTATATTGGCCATATACCACACCCCTTTGGGCCTTATTGCTTAATTACATTAGGTCTGCCTGCAACCAGTTACATTGTGTTTCCTTTGGACAGTAAAGTAATATTCTTCATAGCTGTGTTTCCATAAACATTTTATCCAGTAAAGAGACCAATGAACCAGGTTATCATAATTCAGTCTGGTAGGCTGTAGATCTAACCCAGGTTCTGTGTCTGTTCTTTCAGACGCCATGCTGCATCCATGTACTTGGTGATCTCGGAGTTCTGCCGTGACCAGTTCAGTCTTCTATCGCTGCGATCTGAAACAATCTCAGGGCAGAAAAGCTAATTTAGAGGGCTGTAACAGTGCCACAACAGGCTTAGGACACTCAGACAGGGGACATGACAACTTGTTACAACAAATACCTGGGAGTAAAGGGGACAACTTGTCAAACCATTTTGAAAAGTAGCTATTTTCCTGATCATCACTCACAAAGAGGGGTTTCTTACCAGAGGTCTGGATATCCAGCCTATCTCCTGGCTCTCAGTTTGGGGGTGAGTGTATTTCTTGGTTGGCTCCAAACAAGCCCTGTGGAGGGCCCTTAGGAAAGCAGCTGGGGGATAAAACAATCTTAGACAGGGATTCCCAAACTGTCCTGGGTGCACGTTTTGGTTTTTGCCCCCGCACTACACAGCTATTTCAAATAATGGAGTTGGTTATTTTAATCAGCTGTCCTTGGGTAAAGATCAAAACGTGAACACGGAGGGCCCCAGGACAGTTTGGGAAACCCTGATCTAACAGACTGGCCAACATCTCATAACATTGAAGAGCTATTAGGCATACTTACGGTCCTCCTGCACTTTGTCGTGTGTCTTGTTGCCAGCCATAGGTTTGTCAGTCAAAATGTGAACTGAGAAGTGAAAGATGAGAAAAAGTGGTTGTTCATCATGAAATTCCTCCTCGTTCACATAATTCATCATGAAATTCCTCCTCGTTCACATTAGTCCACACATCTTTCTACAGAGGTGGAATGTGCTTACATCTTTTGTACGGGTTGATGCTAAATAGCGTGTACACTTTTTGGCTCTTATTCTCTTTCTTTATGGTCTCGATGTGAATTGCGTTCTGATTAACAATATCCGCAGGATCCTTTTCTTTTGACTGCTTAGTCGATGCCATCCTGGTTTGTATAAATTCGGATACAATACAGAAAAAAGACGAGAGACGATACGTAGTGTGCAGCTTTATAGCAAACCAGCCCACGACACGAAATACAAAGTGTATCATTCGCAAAAATTATTTTGTTCTCTCGTTGCCTAGCAACCATAAGCAGAAGCCCAGATAGAATGTACGGGTACTTAGTGGCCACACGAGGGCGCACAGTACTCATTTTATATCAGTCACAGCCATGGATGAAATTAAATTGCCTTTATATCTGTGCAGAGCTACAGGGGCTGTAGTACTGTGCTCTTGCCCTGATAGCGGAGAGAGTACATTATTTCTGTCTTGTGGTGTAATGCTATTTTTTTAGGTGCAGGACCGCATTTCTCAATACAATGTTGTACCGACAGATGTAAACTATTTACTATTATTATAGAATATGCATAAAATGCATCCTCCAATTGCAACGTCTGTCTAAGCCCACACATATTGTTTCAAGAAAATTATATATTTTTAATAACCTCAAACACCAAGTTAGGCGTACCTCATTTCAAAATAGGCCATCATCACTGTCAATCATGAATGATAGTTCTTCACGTTTTACCGGTGAAATGTGCCTTTGAACGGGGTAGTCCGTACCAGCGCACCAGTTTGTGTCAAGAACTGCAACGCTGCTGTTTTTTTTTTACGCTCAACAGTTTCCCGTGCTCATCAAGAATGGTCCACCACTCAAAGGACATCCAGCCAACTTAACACAACTGTGGGAAGCATTAGGGTCAACATCGGCCAGCATCCCTGTGGATGGTGTAACGTTAACGTTATAGGCCTACTATGCTATGCTATTATATTTGCTTCTGTTATGTAAAATACCAATTCATCATTATGTGATGTTACGGGACATTGATTCAGCTTCAGAAATCATTTTCCAGAAATATTTGTAACAGCTACTTTTATTCTCAAAATATAACAATTGAGGCACTCCAGCAGCACAACACCACTGCTTGTAGGCCTCCATTAAACCAATTTACTGCACCGTTGGCAATTGAAAAACATCAAAGAACATGTTTTCCGATCAATTTAAACCAAGTATGCTTGTTTGATATCTAGCTAGAGGTACTATATCAAACGCTATTGGGGTTTTAATCTTTACATGATCCGCTCCTTTCCATCTTAATGCGCTTGAGACAATCAGTTGTGACAAGCTAGAGGTGGTATACAGAAGATAGCCCTATTTGGTAAAAGACCAAGTCCATATGATGGCAAGAACAGCTCAAATAAGCAAAGAGAAACGACAGTCCATCGTTACTTTAAGACAATAAGGTCTGTCAATATGGAACATTTCAAGAACTTTGAACATTTCTTCAAGTGCAGTCGCAAAAAAAATATATGTATATACAGTTGAAGTCGGAAGTTTACATACACCAAATACATTTAAACTCAGTTTTTCACAATTCCTGACATTTAATCCTAGTATAAATTCCCTGTTTTAGGTCAGTTAAGATCACCACTTTATTTTAAGAATGTAAAATGTCAGAATAATAGTAGAGAGTGTGTGTGTGTGTGTGTTATTTCAGCTTTTATTTCTTTCTTCACATTCCCAGTGGGTCACAAGTTTACATACACTCAATTAGTATTTGGTAGCATTGCCTTTAAATTGTTTTACTTGGGTAGCCTTCCACAAGATTCCCACAATAAATTGGGTGAATTTTGTCCCATTCCTCCTGGCAGAGCTGGTGTAACTGAGTCAGGTTTGTAGGCCTCCTTGCTCTCACACACTTTTTCAGTTCTGCCCACAAATTTTCTATGGGATTGAGGTCAGGGCTTTGTGATGGCCACTCCAATACTTAGACTTTGTTGTCCTTAAGCCATTTTGCCACAACTTTGGAAGTATGCTTGGGGTCATTGTCCATTTGGAAGACCCATTTGCAACCAAGCTTAAACTTCTTGACTGATGTCTTGAGATGATGCTTCAATATATCCACATAATTTTCATCCCTCATGATGCCATCTATTTCGTGAAGTGCACCAGCCCCTCCTGCAGCAAAGCACCCCCACAACATGATGCTGCCACCCCTGTGCTTCACGGTTGGGATGGTGTTCTTCGGCTTGCAAGCATCCCCCTTTTTCCTCCAAACATAACGATGGTCATTATGGCCAAACAGTTCTATTTTTCTATCAGACCAGAGGACATTTCTCCAAAAAGTACAACCTTTGTCCCCATGTGCAGTTGCAAACCGTAGTCTGGCTTTTTTATGGCACTCTTCTTCCTTGCTGAGCGGCCTTTCAGGTTATGTCGATATTGGACTCGTTTTACTGTGGATATAGATACTTTTGTACCTGTTTCCTCCAGCATCTTCACAAGGTCCTTTGCAGTTGTTCTGGGATTGATTTGCACTTTTCGCACCAAAGTACGTTCATCTCTAGGAGACAGAACGCGTCTCCTTCCTGAGCGGTATGACGGCTGCGTGGTCCCATGGTGTTTATACTTGCGTACTATTGTTTGTACAGATGAACGTGGTACCTTCAGGCGTTTCGAAATTGCTCCCAAGGATGAACCAGACTTGTGGAGGTCTACAATTTTTTTCTGAGGTCTTAGCAGATTTCTTTGGATTTTCCCATGACGTCAAGCAAAGAGGCACTGAGTTTGAAGGTAGGCCTTGAAATACATCCACAGGTACAACTCCAATTGACTCAAATTATGTCAATTAGCCTATCTTTTGCACACCAGTATTTCTACTTGCACATCATCATCTGCACGTCTATCACTCCAGTGTTAATTTGCTAAATTGTAATTACTTCGCTACTATGGCCTATTTATTGCCTTACCACCTTACACCATTTGCACACACTGTACATAGACTTTTTTCTATTGTGTTATTGACTGTACGTTTGTTTATTCCATGTGTAACTCTGTGTTGTTGTTTGTGTCGCACTGCTTTGCTTTTTCTTGGCCAGGTGGCAGTTGTAAATGAGAACTTGTTCTCAACTGGCCTAGCTGGTTAAATAAAGGTGAAATTTAAAAAATAACAATAAATAATCAGAAGCTTCTAAAGCCATGACATAATTTTCTGGAATTTTCCAAGCTGTTTAATGGCATGGTCAACTTAGTGTATGTTCACTTCTGACCCACTGGAATTGTGATTAAGTGAAATAATCTGTCTGTAAACAATTGTTGGAAAACTTACTTGTCATTCACAAAGTAGATGTCCTAACTGACTTGCCAAAACAAACTATAGTTAACAAGAAATTAGTGGAGTGGTTGAAAAGCGAGTTTTAATGACTCCAACCTAAGTGTATGTAAACTTCCAACTTCAACTGTATATTTAGCCAACCTGGACTTGGGTAAATGTAACATAGTATGATATGTTTTGTATGGTATGTATTAATTTGTGTTTGTCCTTCTGTCTTATGTAACCATATCAAACGTAACATATCATACTAATTTGAATGTCCCGAATTTACATTTACTATGTTGCGTCTAGTCTATGAGACCAGGCTGCAATAGCCTGAAATTATTGCTTGGTCAATAATTATTTGTGTCTGAGTTTTTTTCTTATTTTTGGGACTGCTGCTGTTTTAATTCTGAGGCTGTTGTAGTGTTATATATTGATTTAGGGTTTTCATAGGGAGCCATTTGTCTTGTCTTGGGTTTATGTTATAGGCCTACTAGGTTTTGAGGGTGGTTATCAATCTTTCTTTTTCAGAATGTTCTTACATTTGTCAGGCAGGCAGACATAGGCAGATGATACTTGGAGTACTTTAGTGTTCAGCTACTCTCCATCTGTTGAAGGGAGCGTCTTTGTGTTGCTGATGTCGTCTACTGGGTTGACAGATATGCATATTTAACAGTAATGGAAACTTTGAGAAAGTACAGTCACTGCTAACTGGCTGCACAGTGCTGTAGAAACCCGAATTGAGGTTTTCACACTGTGCAGAACTGGGCTTGAGTTAGCCTGCCATCTGTACTAACCTTGTGGGGACACAATTCAGTCCCATTCAAAATCCTATTTTCCCTAACTTTAACCCCAAAACCTAGCTCCTAACCCTAAAACTAACTCTAGCTCCTAACCCTAAAACTAACTCTAGCTCCTAACCCTAAAACTAACTCTAGCTCCTAACCCTACAATTGTTGTTAGTTTACTATACTTCTGGAGACTTCTGGTCCCAATAAGTATACTTACACACACACACACACACACACACACACACGCTTCCCGTTGTAAATGGCACATTTCATTGGGTGGCTCCCTGGGGAAAGCAGTGATGGCAATCTCACTGCTGTGGAGCACCTGCACTTGTCTCCTCACATAAGGCCTTTTATTTCATTTCCCTTTCACTTCTTTTCCCTTCCTCCAGTCTTCCTTCGTTCGTTCCTCTCCCATCTGGCCTGCTCTGAGGCAATCATTTTGTTTCCCCCTCTCCCCGTCTGACGACTTCTGAGCATTGTGTGTCTCTGCGCTTGTCTGCGCCGTGTCACTGCCTCCCTCATGGAAAGAGACAGGTTAATAATGCTGGAGATCTTCTGCTACTCTGCCTTCCCATGTTGGAACCTGATTTAAGGAAAAATAATAGAAAATAAGTAATAACATGGAATAGCTTCCTGCAGAGTATCAGCTAGTGTTAGTGTGTGGAGTTGTTATTGGGAAGGTCTACAGGCAGGTTAGTAGGCTTCAGTGTGTGATTTTGTGTGTGTGTCTCTGTGTCTGTATGTGTGTGTGTGTGTGAATGTGCGTTGGTGCATGTGTGTGAATGCATGTGTGTGTGACTGTCTCTGTGTGTGTGTGAGGAACCCCGGGCTTATCATGTCAATCATATCCCTCTGTCTCCTATCACAATGTCCCACCACGTTAACTTCAAGACAGACACTTCTTCCCCCTTTGCATTCTGGGTTGGAGAACAGAGAGAGGGCATTTTTAGGTTGTCAGGGTAGCATTCTGATGTAGTAAACATCCTCTGGCCATAATGGAAGCATTTCAAATGATTTTCCCTTGTTTGAATATGGTTATTATTCAGAAAGGTCATGGAAAAGAACATCACATTTTTATGGCAACTATACACCCCATATAATTCCTTTAGAACTGGTGTGTGAGCAAAATAGAGAGAGAGAGAGTTTTCCCCCCTGAACGTGGCTCAGTATCAAAGCCAATAACAGCTGAATATTCAGGAAGCTTGCCGATGCCGTGGCGCAGCACCTTTCCGTAGTAGACAGGCCTACTCTGCGCCATGGCAACCGACGACTTTTGACCTTTCCTCACGAGGTTGAGTTCTAATTACAAAGTTCCCTCCAACTAGCCTGCTAATTAAACTTCACGCAATGTATAATTCAGCCATTTTCTCTCTGATTAATCCAACACAGAACAAACAAGAACCAGTGTTTATTCTTTCACACTCTATCTAATCCACTTAGGTATGACCACTAATGAACTCTGCTGATATTTACTAACTGAGGGGGAAGAGGAATCCACTAGAGATGGAATTTGGAATTTAGAACGGACATTTAATGAACTTCCTGTGTAACTTTTAATTACTCTAACATGACCTTTGGAACATGAGTGGTTGTGGATGAGAATCAAAGGGAACGGTAAAAATAATATCTAATCAAATAGCATGTTTGAAACGTAAATGGATTTTCTTTTTCATAAATGGATGTTTTTCTGTAATATAGAGGAGTATGTTATGCTATAGAGGAGTATGTTATGCTATAGAGGGGTATGTTATGCTATAGAGGAGTATGTTATGCTATAGAGGGGTATGTTATGCTATAGAGGGGTATGTTATGCTATAGAGGGGTATGTTATGCTATAGAGGAGTATGTTATGCTATAGAGGAGTATGTTATGCTATAGAGGGGTATGTTATGCTATAGAGGGGTATGTTATGCTATAGAGGGGTATGTTATGCTATAGAGGGGTATGTTATGCTATAGAGGGGTATGTTATGCTATAGAGGGGTATGTTATGCTATAGAGGGGTATGTTATGCTATAGAGGGGTATGTTATGCTATAGAGGGGTATGTTATGCTATAGAGGGGTATGTTATGCTATAGAGGAGTATGTTATGCTATAGAGGAGTATGTTATGCTATAGAGGAGTATGTTATGCTATAGAGGAGTATGTTATGCTATAGAGGGGTATGTTATGCTATAGAGGGGTATGTTATGCTATAGAGGGGTATGTTATGCTATAGAGGGGTATGTTATGCTATAGAGGGGTATGTTATGCTATAGAGGGGTATGTTATGCTATAGAGGGGTATGTTATGCTATAGAGGGGTATGTTATGCTATAGAGTATGTTATGCTACAGAGTATGTTATGCTATAGAGGCGTATGTTATGCTATATAGGAGTACTGTATGTTATATATGTAACGTCTGCTTCCAACTCACACCCTCAAACACGAAGATCCCCTGAACACAGCTCACTTTCCAGCTCTGACACTCAAACAACTAGATCCCCTGAACGCAGCTCACTTTCCAGCTCTCGCACTCAAACAACTAGATCCCCTGAACACAGCCCACTTTCCAGCTCTCGCACTCAAACAACTAGATCCCCTGAAAGCAGCTCACTTTCCAGCTCACACTCTCAAACACATAGATCCCCTGAAAGCAGCTCACTTTCCAGCTCACACTCTCAAACACATAGATCCCCCGAAAGCAGCTCACTTTCCAGCTCACACTCTCAAACACATAGATCCCCTGAAAGCAGCTCACTTTCCAGCTCACACTCTCAAACAACTAGATCCCCTGAAAGCAGCTCACTTTCCAGCTCACACTCTCAAACAACTAGATCCCCTGAAAGCAGCTCACTTTCCAGCTCACACTCTCAAACAACTAGATCCCCTGAAAGCAGCTCACTTTCCAGCTCACACTCTCAAACAACTAGATCCCCTGAAAGCAGCTCACCCCATGTCCCAATCACCTGTTCACACACCTGTATGTCATTATCACACACTATTTAGTTCAGTTCTTTGCACCCCATCACTGTGAGGTATTGTTTGTTTTGTGACACGTCTTTCGGGGCTCTGGGTTTTTCCCCTGTGATTTACTCCTCCCATGTATGATAGTTTTTGCCTGCCTCACTAACGATGCCTTTTGCCTATTCGCTGCCTGTACTTTGGCCTATCGGATTTCCTGTTATCTACCTAGGGCCATGATCTCCCGGACTACGTTACAAGCCTTTTCCCTGCCTGTACTGTTGCCCTTTTACCCCTGTGTATGACCTTCTGCCTGCCCCTGGACCCAGCTACCTGCCTCCTGTGGTCCTTTACAACAAACACCTGCTGCGCCCTGCGCTTGAAACCAGCTCTCTGTCTCCCTTTGTGTTCATTACAATATAGGAGTATGTTATGCGCTATATCCATTACAACCTACATCTACAGGGAATTGACATTTAGAAAATGCCTTTAGAAATGTATTCAACCAAATGCTGTCATAAAAGACAAATAGATTTTTTCTCGTATAAATATGCAGACACTGTAAAGGTACCATAAAAAAAAATGTCTTGACAGATTCTAACTAGCCTTACTCATGAGCCAGTGGAGAAGAGAGCCCATGCAGGACAGTGTATTGTACAGATAGTCTCCAGTGAAGGACGTGATAAAGTTATTTCTGTGTGTACCTGGAGCCCTGAGCTGAGCCCTGTCTGTGGCTGCCAGTCAACCACAACACCAATCTGAACATAACTATGAACACAGCCTGCCTCTCATGCTCTATTGTCTCCACATACACCAAGATAATGCTCTATCACACACATCTCCACATACACCAAGATAATGCTCTATCACACACATCTCCACATACACTCTGTGTTACCACCCCAGTGAGTGTGTGTGTGCTGAGTGAGATAGTGAGATAGTCATTTTCCAGTCCCTCTTCTCTACCTGTGTTAGGGAGAGCAGGGCACCTCTACCCACACATCCAGTGCCATGCAGGTATATCCATCTATAGCTAAATACAACCCTCACACTGGAGCCAGCAGGACAGGTGATAGTAGAAGTACATTTATCTTTACACACACACACACACACACACACACAGCTGATGGTGCTGTGTGATCCCTAAGGTTCAGTGGAGACACCCTTGTCGTGGGAAAGCTTTACACAGATCAGATCTTAGTGTTGTGTCACCCCTGCTCCTCTCTAATCTCCCTGTTGTGTCTCAGTAGTAGTAGACTTTCTCAGGAGACTTTCTCAGACTTTCTCACTGCTTGAATGCAGCAGATTAGAGCTGCACAGATTAGGACAGACCTTGTTGTAGAATAGATATCTGACCAACGTTACTTTATAGTCTTCCTTTGCAGACTGTAGTAAATGTTTTGGTCACAAAGGCAAAAGTGCTTTCATAAATGTTGGAGGCTGTCTGGTCTGGTCTGGTTGCTGACGGTTAGTAGCATGGTTCTTCCACCGGGGGGCAGTAGTGGGGGATGTGAGCTGACTCAGTCAGGTGTACCATCCAGGGTGGTCCTCTGCCCTCCACTATGTAGTCATGTTTTAATCATATTTGCCCTCCTGACTACACATTGTCATCTTCATGGAGTGAATCAGGGAGTGTGGAGGCTGCTGATTCTCTGTGCCTCGCTTGCAATCAGAGACGATTAGCTAGACACATTAGAGGAGAGAGCCGGACACACAGGGCACTCGAGGATGTGTGTGTGTATGTCTGCATGAGCACCTCATCGATTCGGTTAACGTCTCTCTCTGCTCTAAAACCCCACTTCTCACCTGCACCAATAATGTATTTCCGGACGGTGACTGGCGAATAATTTGTTTGTGTTTTTGAGGACAACACCTCTGTAATGTCTCAGTGACTGGTGAAGACAACACCTCTGTAATGTCTCAATGACTGGTGAAGACAACACCTCTGTAATGTCTCAGTGACTGGTGAAGACAACATCTCTGTAATGTCTCAGTGACTGGTGAAGACAACACCTCTGTAATGTCTCAGTGACTGGTGAAGACAACACCTCTGTAATGTCTCAGTGACTGGTGAAGACAACACCTCTGTAATGTCTCAGTGACTGGTGAAGACAACACCTCTGTAATGTCTCAGTGACTGGTGAAGACAACATCTCTGTAATGTCTCAGTGACTGGTGAAGACAACACCTCTGTAATGTCTCAGTGACTGGTGAAGACAACATCTCTGTAATGTCTCAGTGACTGGTGAAGACAACATCTCTGTAATGTCTCAGTGACTGGTGAAGACAACATCTCTGTAATGTCTCAGTGACTGGTGAAGACAACACCTCTGTAATGTCTCAGTGACTGGTGAAGACAACATCTCTGTAATGTCTCAGTGACTGGTGAAGACAACACCTCTGTAATGTCTCAGTGACTGGTGAAGACAACACCTCTGTAATGTCTCAGTGACTGGTGAAGACAACACCTCTGTAATGTCTCAGTGACTGGTGAAGACAACACCTCTGTAATGTCTCAGTGACTGGTGAAGACAACACCTCTGTAATGTCTCAGTGACTGGTGAAGACAACATCTCTGTAATGTCTCAGTGACTGGTGAAGACAACATCTCTGTAATGTCTCAGTGACTGGTGAAGACAACACCACCCAGGACAGGAGTTAAACCCACCCTTCCATGAGGCTTCATTGTCCTCATAACAGCCTGCACTCCAGATTACTGTCCAGGAGGGATCCATTTTGTGAGAGAGAGAGGGCAGGAGGGATGGAGAGAGAGTGATAAAGTGGGAGGGAGAGAGGCAGAAAGGGAGGGAGTGTGAGAGAGAGATGGAAGCAGGTAGGTAGTGAGAACGGTAGGATGTAGGAATGGATGGATGGAGGGAGGTAGAGAGGGAGGGATGGAGGTGTAGAATGAGAGAATGGGTCACAGATCATAATGTTTTGGAAATGGGTTGAAGGCATATCCTACCTTTTCATTTGTTTGGCAGAACATCATCCAAATTAATTCATATCCCAGAAAGCCTGCCCGAGGGAGACTAAAAACAATGTATATTTTGAATGTTCTCATAGCAGTACAACTGTGGACCAGTAGCAGTACAACTGGGGACCAGTAGCAGTACAACTGTGGACCAGTAGCAGTACAGCTGCGGACCAGTAGCAGTACAGCTGCGGACCAGTAGCAGTACAGCTGTGGACCAGTAGCAGTACAACTGTGGACCAGTAGCAGTACAGCTGGGGACCAGTAGCAGTACAACTGTGGACCAGTAGCAGTACAACTGTGGACCAGTAGCAGTACAACTGGGGACCAGTAGCAGTACAACTGTGGACCAGTAGCAGTACAGCTGGGGACCAGTAGCAGTACAACTGTGGACCAGTAGCAGTACAACTGTGGACCAGTAGCAGTACAACTGTGGACCAGTAGCAGTACAACTGGGGACCAGTAGCAGTACAGCTGTGGACCAGTAGCAGTACAGCTGGGGACCGGACCAGTAGCAGTACAGCTGCGTACCGGACCAGTAGCAGTACAGCTGGGGACCAGTAGCAGTACAGCTGGGGACCAGTAGCAGTACAACTGTGGACCAGTAGCAGTACAACTGTGGACCAGTAGCAGTACAACTGGGGACCAGTAGCAGTACAACTGGGGACCAGTAGCAGTACAGCTGGGGACCGGACCAGTAGCAGTACAGCTGCGGACCAGTAGCAGTACAGCTGCGGACCAGTAGCAGTACAGCTGGGGACCAGTAGCAGTACAACTGGGGACCAGTAGCAGTACAGCTGGGGACCAGTAGCAGGACAGCTGGGGACCAGTAGCAGTACAGCTGGGGACCAGTAGCAGTACAGCTGCGGACCAGTAGCAGTACAGCTGCGGACCAGTAGCAGTACAACTGCGGACCAGTAGCAGCACAGCTGCGGACCGGACCAGTAGCAGTACAGCTGTGGACCAGTAGCAGTACAGCTGCGGACCAGTAGCAGTACAGCTGCGGACCAGTAGCAGTACAGCTGCGGACCAGTAGCAGTACAGCTGCGGACAAGATGCAGTACAGCTGCGGACAAGTAGCAGTAAAGCTGCGGACAAGTAGCAGTACAGCTGCGGACAAGTAGCAGTACAGCTGCGGACCAGTAGCAGTACAACTGGGGACCAGTAGCAGTACAGCTGCGCACCAGTAGCAGTACAGCTGCGCACCAGTAGCAGTACAGCTGCGGACCAGTAGCAGTACAGCTGCGGACCAGTAGCAGTACAGCTGCGGACCAGTAGCAGTACAGCTGCGGACCAGTAGCAGTACAGCTGGGGACCAGTAGCAGTACAACTGTGGACCAGTAGCAGTACAGCTGGGGACCAGTAGCAGTACAACTGTGGACCAGTAGCAGTACAACTGTGGACCAGTAGCAGTACAACTGGGGACCAGTAGCAGTACAGCTGTGGACCAGTAGCAGTACAGCTGGGGACCGGACCAGTAGCAGTACAGCTGCGTACCGGACCAGTAGCAGTACAGCTGGGGACCAGTAGCAGTACAGCTGTGGACCAGTAGCAGTACAACTGGGGACCAGTAGCAGTACAACTGGGGACCAGTAGCAGTACAGCTGGGGACCGGACCAGTAGCAGTACAGCTGCGCACCAGTAGCAGTACAGCTGCGCACCAGTATTAGTACAGCTGCGGACCAGTAGCAGTACAGCTGCGGACCAGTAGCAGTACAGCTGCGGACCAGTAGCAGTACAGCTGGGGACCAGTAGCAGTACAGCTGGGGACCAGTAGCAGTACAGCTGGGGACCAGTAGCAGTACAGCTGTGGACCAGTAGCAGTACAACTGTGGACCAGTAGCAGTACAACTGGGGACCAGTAGCAGTACAACTGTGGACCAGTAGCAGTACAGCTGGGGACCAGTAGCAGTACAACTGTGGACCAGTAGCAGTACAACTGTGGACCAGTAGCAGTACAACTGTGGACCAGTAGCAGTACAACTGTGGACCAGTAGCAGTACAACTGGGGACCAGTAGCAGTACAGCTGGGGACCAGTAGCAGTACAACTGGGGACCAGTAGCAGTACAGCTGGGGACCGGACCAGTAGCAGTACAGCTGCGTACCGGACCAGTAGCAGTACAACTGGGGACCAGTAGCAGTACAGCTGGGGACCAGTAGCAGTACAACTGGGGACCAGTAGCAGTACAGCTGCGGACCGGACCAGTAGCAGTACAGCTGCGTACCAGTAGCAGTACAACTGGGGACCAGTAGCAGTACTACTGGGGACCAGTAGCAGTACAGCTGGGGACCGGACCAGTAGCAGTACAGCTGCGGACCAGTAGCAGTACAGCTGCGGACCAGTAGCAGTACAACTGTGGACCAGTAGCAGTACAACTGGGGACCAGTAGCAGTACAACTGGGGACCAGTAGCAGTACTACTGGGGACCAGTAGCAGTACAGCTGGGGACCGGACCAGTAGCAGTACAGCTGCGGACCAGTAGCAGTACAGCTGCGGACCAGTAGCAGTACAGCTGGGGACCAGTAGCAGTACAACTGGGGACCAGTAGCAGTACAGCTGGGGACCAGTAGCAGTACAGCTGGGGACCAGTAGCAGTACAACTGGGGACCAGTAGCAGTACAGCTGGGGACCAGTAGCAGTACAGCTGGGGACCAGTAGCAGTACAACTGGGGACCAGTAGCAGTACAGCTGGGGACCAGTAGCAGTACAGCTGGGGACCAGTAGCAGTACAACTGTGGACCAGTAGCAGTACAACTGGGGACCAGTAGCAGTACAACTGTGGACCAGTAGCAGTACAGCTGGGGACCAGTAGCAGTACAGCTGCGTACCGGACCAGTAGCAGTACAGCTGCGGACCAGTAGCAGCACAGCTGCGGACCGGACCAGTAGCAGTACAGCTGTGGACCAGTAGCAGTACAACTGGGGACCAGTAGCAGTACAACTGGGGACCAGTAGCAGTACAACTGGGGACCAGTAGCAGTACAGCTGGGGACCGGACCAGTAGCAGTACAGCTGCGGACCAGTAGCAGTACAGCTGCGGACCAGTAGCAGTACAGCTGGGGACCAGTAGCAGTACAGCTGGGGACCAGTAGCAGTACAGCTGGGGACCAGTAGCAGTACAGCTGGGGACCAGTAGCAGTACAGCTGCGTACCAGTAGCAGTACAGCTGCGGACCGGACCAGTAGCAGCACAGCTGCGGACCAGTAGCAGTACAGCTGCGGACCAGTAGCAGCACAGCTGCGGACCGGACCAGTAGCAGTACAGCTGCGGACCAGTAGCAGTACAGCTGCGGACCAGTAGCAGCACAGCTGCGGACCGGACCAGTAGCAGTACAGCTGTGGACCAGTAGCAGTACAGCTGCGGACCAGTAGCAGTACAGCTGCGGACCAGTAGCAGTACAGCTGTGGACCAGTAGCAGTACAGCTGCGGACCAGTAGCAGTACAACTGCGGACCAGTAGCAGTACAGCTGCGGACCAGTAGCAGTACAGCTGCGGACCAGTAGCAGTACAGCTGCGGACAAGTAGCAGTACAGCTGCGGACAAGTAGCAGTACAGCTGCGGACCAGTAGCAGTACAACTGGGGACCAGTAGCAGTACAGCTGCGCACCAGTAGCAGTACAGCTGCGCACCAGTAGCAGTACAGCTGCGCACCAGTAGCAGTACAGCTGCGGACCAGTAGCAGTACAGCTGCGGACCAGTAGCAGTACAGCTGGGGACCAGTAGCAGTACAGCTGGGGACCAGTAGCAGTACAGCTGGGGACCAGTAGCAGTACAGCTGCGGACCAGTAGCAGTACAGCTGGGGACCAGTAGCAGTACAGCTGGGGACCAGTAGCAGTACAGCTGCGGACCAGTAGCAGTACAGCTGGGGACCAGTAGCAGTACAGCTGGGGACCAGTAGCAGTACAGCTGCGGACCAGTAGCTTGTGGAGAGATGTTGACACAACATAGAGCAATCCTCTCTCTATGAGGTCACATGACCTTTTATGTGCCAATTTTCATCAGATTCTTTGAAGCAAAAATAACAGATTATTCCAGACAAAAAGTAGCATGCTTCTTTTACCATTTCAAAAGATGTCAAAAGAATGTTATAAATTTGTGTTTTGAGGATATTGCTATATGTAGCCTGACAAAGTGAGATGGCCCATGAATCCAGTTCATTTGGGAATTGAATGATCCTTCTCATGATATTAATGACTACCCAAGCCCCCATTAAATCAACACTGATTGTTTCTCAGACTAAATGTATACTGAAGCTCCAAATTTCTAAGAGTGTCTGAGAATTTGTTCAGGTTTTTTTCCATTTGTTTTAACTCTGGACTAATGACACCATGCCTCTCCTCTCGTGAATAGTGCTGCTGATGAGAGACGGACAGGGTCGTCCTCCATGTCACATTCCTGACCAGTCAGAGTGGTCTTTGTTTGGGTAGGGGATCCACATCAGTTGGGCCCTGTCCTGGCCACACGCCCTGGCATACCTCACAGGTGACAGGAAGTCATGACAGCAGAAAACAACCCTGAGGTCAGAGAGAGAGAGAGAGAGAGAGAGAGATCTATATCTATTATGTGTCCAGTGATAGTGCTCAGTTAGTGATGCTAACTAGTAGCTGGCAAATCTACAGTACATTATATAGTAAAGGACTCATGGAATGTGACTCACCCAGTTATGAGACAGATGATCTTCTCACCTAGGAGAGAAGGAGGAAACACTTCAGTGTGCAGGTTACAAAGTATATTGAAAGCAGGTGCTTCAACGCAGGTGTGGTTCTGAAGATAATTAAACAATTAACAGCCCACATGCGTAGGGATCTCAGTGACTTTGAAAGAGAGGTCTCAAAGGAGCATAGGGGGTTTAAGTGTGTGTGTGTGTGTGTGTGTGTGTGTGTGTGTGTGTGTGTGTGTGTGTGTGTGTGTGTGTGTGTGTGTGTGTGTGTGTGTGTGTGTGTGTGTGTGTGTGTGTGTGTGTGTGTGTGTGTGTGTGTGTGTGTGTGTGTGTGTGTATAAGTGAAATTCTATCATTTGGTGTTTTGTTGATGGTGGTGGAAAACGTTGTCTCAGGCTCCGCTCCAGGATCTCCCATAAGTGTTCAATTGGGTTCACATCTGGAGACTGAGATAAATACACACACACACACACACTACTAGTTAGCATTTGATTGAAGTCCAAATGGTGTTTGTAATTGTTACGCGCCCGAGACAGTTTTCCACAATTTATCGTGGAAGAATGGTGTCGCATCCCTCCAATAGAGTTCCAGACACTGGTAGAATCTAAGGTGCATTGCAGCTGTTCTAGTGGCTCGTGGTGGCCCAACGCCCTATTAAGACACTTTATGTTGGCGTTTGCTTTATATTGGCAGTTACCTGTTCTGGCTGTAACTGGTTCTGTTTTGTTCTCCTCCTAAGCACCAGGTGTGTAATCTCTTAAAAGCTTGCCCTCCATTCGCAGGAGATTGGAAAGCAGCCACCACGTTAAATAAAGTTGAATTTATGTAAGATGTTGAAAAATGACACACACACAGAGACTCGCAGTGACAGGCCAACTAGATGTCACGCCTGTCTGTCTGCAGCTACCACTTACAGCAGGTGACAAAAGAGGGATAGAGTTACCTCTGAGAGGGAGGGTGGTGTTTGCTGACAATCAGTCGGGACCTGACCTGGTCTCTCTCGGTTTCTAATGGGGTGAGGGGGTGAGGGTGGAAGGGAGGGAATGGAGGCGAGGGAAGTCTGAGAGTGGAGAGGTGGATCCCAGGATCATCCCTCTAACAAAAGGACCAAAAGATGAAAAACCTTGAGGGTTTTCAGAGGCTGCACTGAAAATAAAAGCCAGAGAGAGAGAATAACAACTACAAACACCATTTGGACTTCAATCAAAGGGCCTATCGATAAAGTGTCTGGGTAGAGTGAGGGATGGGAACACCGCTATTGTTGGATTCGGTTGCTTTCTGAGCAGATTGAAGAGAGATTGATGTACTTATTAACTGAAAACGGCCCCCCAGACTCCTCATTAGAACTACATACAGTCCTCTCTGTGTGCCTTGAAAAGCCAAGCACAAAACATCAAAATGGAGCCTGTCCATCATACAGTTATCTGAGCAGATGAATATCTAGGATGGGTCGTAGGTTGCTCTCCCTCTGTCATCTTCACACGGCCTTCATGGTCTTCAACACTGTCTCTCTGCTCATCTTGCTTTGTAGCCCCTGGCAACATCACTTTCAGATGTCAGAACTATGGAGTGGAGACAAACACACACTCATCTTCAATCTAATTCCACTGTAATCTTTTATATAGTACAAACTTGTTGAGATCTCAGAAGTCTCAGTCCAACACTGTTGTATAATTCCTAGCAGCTCTGTGTGCATGGGTATGTGTGCATGAGTATGTGTGCATGAGTATGTGTGCATGGGTATGTGTGCATGGGTATGTGTGCATGGGCATGTGTTAGTGTGGGTTGGAAGCAGACGAGAGGAGTGCCGTACTGTTAGGTCATCTTCCCCATCACACTCCTACTGGGAAGGAAGTGCTGACTAGCACAATTTCCTGAACAGCATATTGGGAAACATGCATGAACACAACACACACACACACACACACGGACACACACACACTCCTAATAGGAAAGGTTTTACATGGAGCTCTGGTCTGCAGCCAGCTCTTGTGATGCCGTGGCGACTGCCAACAACCAATCATCACACTTTTCACCTGGCCATGGCTTGGCAGTGCGACCACTGACAACTCTCCTGTAAAAGTGTCTAGCTGGCAATGAACTCTTCCGTAAAGTGAGCTTGAGAGGTGAGCATCAGAGGTGGCCATGGCCCGGCTCGTTTTTAGTTTTATTTTAGTGGCAACGAGCCATCGGTCGCCAGCTGGTTATCTGCTAAGGACTATTGGAGGCACATGGAGTACAGTAGTAGCCTTCATCTAGATCTCAGTGTTCATGTGATCTCGAGCCCCTCAGTACATAACAGCTCTGTAGATGCATCTCCCTCCATGTGCTCTATCAGTACATGTGTTGTGTACCAGTCCACTTGGGCCAGGGATCAGCTGTATTGGCAGCAGTAGCCGTCGTGCTGTCCAAAAGACGGCTAGATATAGGGATCAGAGGCGTCTCACACGTCAGACTTGTATCTCTTTTAAAGTGTCCAGTAAAGTGTAATAGTCTCTTGCTGTTTGAATGCTCTGTATAATGCATAACACAATATAAACTGGACCAAGAACATGGCCAATATAACAGATGTCATCGTTGATGGTCTACCCCAGCAGACATAACTACATAACAAACAAAACATTCAAAAAGGACATTATGATGACATGTTTTTTCAAATATATTTTCAATCATCAGCACGCCACAGAATAGCAATATGCAAACATTTCAGAGCACAAGCCATCCAGTCAGCGCCTCACTGACCTGTTATCAGCAAGAGTGCATGTGTGTACATGTTAACTGTGTGTAGAAGTCAGCTGTGTTTGTCCAGAGTTGAGTAGTGATGTCTGGAGCCTGACAGAAAGACAGATAGAGAGTGTAGAGAACAGAGACAGTTTGAGCTGATCCCAAACCGAGGTGGCGACTGCAGGAACAGAGAGATAAGAACAGATCCCTCCTTTGGTAAGGAAATGGATCTACCTGAGACAGAGGGTGGGAGAGAGGGAGAAAGGGAGGGAGGAAGGGAGGAAGGAGTGATGGACAGAGGAAGGGAGGGATGGAGTGAGTGAGTGAGTGGGGGGGAAGGAGCGAGGGGCGGAGGGACAGAGGGACAGAGGGATGGAGTGAGTGGGGGGGGGGGCGAGAGGCGGAGGGAGACGGTGCCGTTCACTCCCTGTCTCTTCTCATAACCCCATTTGGAGGATCACGTTACTGCAATATCCCCTTCCACTTAGAGACTCACTCAGCTCAAGTGGCCTGCTTTGTTCAGGCATGTGTTCTGCCACGTTCTGCCTCTTAAGACTACTTCTGTCTGTGGGGTCTCAGCGCTAATACTGCTACTGCCAGAGAGAGAGAGAGATGGTGTGTTTAGGTTAGGTTGGTTTAAATGTTGCACTGGGTATATTGAGTTACGCCAGGGGCCTTCAGGCTCTCTCTTTCTCAATTTATCTTTCTCCCCTCTGTTTTCCCATACCATCTCTCTTTCCTTCTCTCTCTCCCTATTGAAAAGGTACAGTGGAGCTGGGGTTTAGGGGTTGCAGCCCGGGGAATGAAGGTTGAAAGGGTGACTTACAGAGCACTGTATGGCCTTGACTCTCTTCACATGGGTGTTCTCTACTTCAGAAAGTATTCATACCCTTATTCCACATTGTGTTACAGCCTGAATTTAAAATGGATTAAATATACTTTTTTGTCTCACCCATCTACACACTATACCCCATAATGACAAAATGAAAATACGTTTTTAGAAATGTTTGCAAATTTATTGAAAATTAAATACAGAAATATCTAATTTACAGAAGTACTCACACCCCTGAGTAAATACTTTGTAGAAGCACCTTTAGTGGCGATTACAGCTGTGAGTCTTTTGGGGTAAGTCTCTAAGAGCTTTACACACCTGGATTTTACAATATTTGGCATTATTTCTTTTTTTAATCTTCAAGCTATGTCAAGTTGACTGTTGACCATTGCTAGACAGCCATTTTCAAGTCTTGCCATAAATCTTCAAGCCGATTTAAGTCAAAACTGTAACTAGGTGTCACGCCCTGGCCTTAGTTATCTTTGTTTTCTTTATTATTTTAGTTAGGTCAGGGTGTGACATGGGGGATGTATGTGTTTTGTATTGTCTAGGGGTTTTGTATGTTTATGGGGCAGTGTCTAGTCTATGTAGCGTCACGTTCGTCGGTTTGTTGTTTTGTTTAGTTTGTCAAGTGTTCTTCGTTTCGTGTCATTAAACGTAGTATGTATTCACTTCACGCTGCGCCTTGGTCCTCATCTCTTCAATGTTACGACGAACGTGACACTAGGCCACTCGTCTTGGTAAGCAACTCCAGTGTAGATTTTACTTCGTGTTTTAGGTTATTGTTCTGCTGAAAGGTGAATTTGTTTTCCAGTGTCTGCTGGAATACAGACTGAACCAGGTTTTCCTCTAGGATTTTTCCTGTGCTTGTAGCTGTATTCCATTTATTTTTATCCTAAAAAACTCCCTAGTACTTGCCAATGACAAGCATACCCATAACATGATGCAGCCACCACTTGAAAATATGAAGAGTGGTACTCAGTGATGTGTTGTGTTGGATTTGCCCCAAACATAACACTTTGTATTCAGGACATAAAGTTAATTTATTTGCTACATTTTTTGCAGTATTACTTAAGTGTCTTGTTGCAAACAGGATTCATGTTTTGGAATATTTTTATTCTGTACAGGATTCCTTCTTTTCACTCTGTCAATTAGGCTAGTATTGTTGAGTAACTACAATGTTGTTGATCCATTCTCAGTTCTCATATCACAACCATTAAACTCTGTAACTGTATCTTTGTAGGAACTGGGTGTATTGATAAACCATCCAAAGCCTAATTAATAACTTCACCATGCTCAAAGGGATATTCAGCGTCTGCTTTTTTTACACATCTACCAATCAGTATATCAGGTTTCAGAAAATACTCAAGTGCAGACAGTGTTGAAGTAACAATGTTTATTGCAACAGAGGCAGGCAAACGACAGGTCAAGGCAGGCAGGGGTCGATAATCCAGAGTAGGGGCAAAGGCACAGGACGGCAGGCTCGCTCAGAGTCAGGACAGGCAAGAGTCAAAACCAAGACGATGAGAAAAAGAGAGACTGGGGACAAGCAGGAGCTGAGACAAAACGCTGGTTGATGAACAAACAAGACCAACTGGCAACAGACAAACAGAGAACACAGGTATAAGTACCCAGGGGATAATGGGGAAGATGGGTGACACCTGGAGGGGGGTGGAGACAAGCACAAGGACAGGTGAAACAGATCAGGGCGTGACAAGTGCCCTGTTTTGCAAGGCATTGAAAAATCTCCCTGGTATCTGTGGTTGAATCTGTACTTGAAATTCGCTACTCGATTGAGGGACCTTACAGATAATTGTATGTGTGGGGTACAGAGATGTTAACCACTATTATTGAACACAGAATGAGTCCATGCAACTTATTATTCAATTTGTTAAGGACAACAACATGTGGAAAAAGTAAAGGGGTGTGAATACGTTCTCAAGGCGCTGTATGCCATTACTTAGAATTAGAGTTGCATACGTACCAGTAATTTACCAAAGTGAAAGTCTTCGGTAATTTTGGTAATTAAGAGGTAATCTATGGCAATCTATGGTAACGTTGGTCATTGTCAGGGGTGTGTACGGGAGGTGAAGTCAGGTGCAGGAGAGCAGAGTGTAATAAACAGGCACGCTTTAATTCCGTTCCAAAAATTACAGCACATAAGAACAATAACGTGCCAAAAACACAGAACATAGCAAAAGTATAGCGCCTGACAAAATCCACATAACAATAAGCAATTACACACAAAGACATGGTGGGGAACAGAGGACTAAATACATGCAGTAATATTGGAATGAAAACCAGGTGTGTAATGGAACAAGACAAAACAAATGGATAAATTAGAAATGGAGCGGCGATGGCTAGAAAGCCGGTGACGTCGATCGCCGAACGCCGCCCGAACAAGGAGAGGAGCCATCTTCGGTGGAAGTCGTGACAGTCATTTATACTTCAAGAACTTAAACATGTAATCATATATAGTATTAATATTTTATTTATGTGTTCATATTGTCCATGAGTTTCTAGTGGACAGACCATATGGTTCAATAGAAAATAGCCTAATTAATGAAAAAAGCATCTAATCAACAATGGCATTTTCTTCAATTAACTCTGCAACTCTTCCAACTATTATATTTTTACACAACTGCCAACAGTTTGGCTCCAAGACATTTACAGCAAAAACATATTGACATAGTAAAATAAATAAAAGTTTGTTTAAAACACCAATGGTATTCACTAAGTTGACCAGAGATACTGCAATTACAGACACCTGTTATAAACTGAAGTACCCAAAATGGCCACTAGATATCAACTGAAAAAAATCCATATATTCCTTGAAAGTTACCAAAATTCTGGCAGTTTACTGGTAAACTTCAAAAGTTTGCAGTAATATACCCTCCCTTTGCAACCCTACTTACAATAAAGCATATCTCTCTCTCTCTCTCTCTCCATTTGTGGTGCAGCTCGTGAACAGGTTTCCAGATTGGGAGGGATTGCCAGTTCTCCTCTGAACAGCTGTAGGGCCAATACAAAGACAAATAAGAATAAATTTAATTTAATTTTTTGTGTGTGGTGTATTTTACCCCTTTTTTCTACCAATTTCAATTACGATCTTGTCTCATCACTGCAACTCCCCAACAGGCTCAGGAGAGGCAAATGTTGAGTCATGTGTCCCCCGAAACGTGACCCGCCAAACTATGCTCCTTAAAACACTCACCCGCTTAACCCAGAAGCCAGCTGCACCAATGTGTCAGAGGAAACACCGTTCAACTGATGACTGAAGTCAGCCTGCAGGCACCTGGCCCGCCACAAGGAGTCGCTAGAGTGCAATGAGCCAAGTAAAGCCCCCCCCAGCCAAACCCTCCCCTAACCCGGACAACGCTGAGCCAATTGTGCGCCTATGGGACTCCCGGTCACAGCCAGTTGTGACACAGTCTGGGATCGAACCCGGGTCTGTAGTGACACCTCACCGCTGCGCCACTTGGGAGAACCAGAACTAATTAGTTTTATATGATTTGCTAGGTATACCTTCTGAATGGGCTGATCAACTCTGTATTGGCATCTGTTGGTATTTGTCGATATGGGAGCAATGTGGGAGGCACATACAGAGACAGACATGCATTACGCTCAAACAAACACGCATGTGCTCACGTATGCACACACACACATTTTGTGAGTTCTGACACTGTAATTATGAACTGTGTTACTGTGTTGACCTTGGAGTTGAGGAGTGAGTGGCCATGTAACAGAACAACATGACGTGTTGGTAATGAATGTTCATTAATTACACTTATTACCAGCAGCTACCCAGCCTGACAGTCTAATTCCAGGGGACTTCTAAATGTATGTACCTATTTACACAGCTGGACCCTGACAGAGGACTGACTGTGTGTGTGTGTGTGTGTGTGTGTGTGTGTGTGTGTGTGTGTGTGTGTGTGTGTGTGTGTGTGTGTGTGTGTGTGTGTGTGTGTGTGTGTGTGTGTGTGTGTGTGTGTGTGTGTGTGTGTGTGTGTGCACATTTAGGGGAACAGTAAGTATACAACCTGTATGTTTCTGGACCAAAAGCACCTAGACATACCGTATGCACGGTGACTCACTTTTCTCAGTGTTTTCTCTGTACCATCATGTTAAACTGTGTTATACTGAGTCTGGAGACAGATGCAGTATAGTTTTCACCACATCCAGAGACAGGATAGCATCATCCAAACAAGACAAAGACAGGTAGATTGGAGCGGTGCAGAGCAATGGCAGTGATAGGACTGAGATAGGATGGAGGGAGATGGAGTGATGGGAGGAGGGGTGATGGAAGGAGGGGATGATGGGAGAAGGAGGTGCAGATGCATCAGGGCTGGCACGCAGTCTGACAATCAGGAGCCCATCACAGTCCCACTGGCTCCACTCTCTCTCTCCCACCACAGAGAGATGTGTGTGTGTGTGTGTGTGTGTGTGTGTGTGTGTGTGTGTGTGTGTGTGTGTGTGTGTGTGTGTGTGTGTGTGTGTGTGTGTGTGTGTGTGTGTGTGTGTGTGTGTGTGTGTGTATGTGTGTGTGTGTGTGTCTCCCAGACTGTGACCCTGTTCTGAGGAATATTACTAGACAGAGAGAAGAGAGTGATAACAGACGAACAGAGGGAGAATCTACGCTCTGATTGTCCTTGAAAAAAAGCTTGTCAGCCTGTGGCATATGTTAATAACATCCTGTTTGACCCCTGTAGTATGTGAAGTATGGCAATGCATACAGTACAGTGCCATGCAAGTCAATATTCTCATTTACTAAATCATGAGAAAACAAAATCTAAGATGGCTTCATTCTATCGAATGAAAGGTTGTAGTTTTTATTTTTATTTTTTTTTGCGGCTCCTGACCAATTCTGCTATTTTGTGTGTTTCTTACGCTGATCCAAACTTTTTTTTGTACGTAATGTCTCCACCACAATTTCCTATGACCGAAAACAGCTGCTGGACATCAGAACAGCGATCACTAACCTTTCTACTTCAACGAGTCGGCAGTTCTGGACATTCTGCTTACTCCAGACCAGGCCATAATCCCCGGGACTTGAAAGAGGAAGCAGCGGCGAAAGAGAGGCAGGCGAGGTGGCATCCTGACGAGACCGCTATTGCCTTCTATTCAGTTCGCAAACGTGCAGTCAATGGAGAACAAACTGGATAAGCTCCGTTCTAGACTATCCTATCAATGGGATCTGAAAAACTGTAATAGCCTATGTTTCTCAGAGTCGTGGCTGAACAAAGACATGAATACAAGTCAAAGGTTTGGACACACATACTCATTCATGAGTTTTTCTTTATTTTTACTATATTCTATATTGTAGAATAATAGTGAAGACTTCAAAACTATTAAATAACACATTAATTAACAACAGCTGGTGCGAGATCTCTAATGATAAGGAAGTCTCAATACTGTTTTTGGTAACACTTTACAATAAGGTTCCATTTGTAAAGGACTTATAAAGGGTTTGTAATGACGTTATTAGCAGTTATTTAATCATTTATAAATTCACTATAAACCATTAATAAACGGGTTATAACAAATTGGCCAAATTAGTGTGATAGCCAGTCAGTGCTTGCCAAATAGTGAGCCACTGTTTACTTCCAGCTATTACCCATTAATAAATGCACTTAAAAATACTAATAACTCTTAAGTAGCGTCATGCAACCTTATTTTCAAAGGTTGCACAGTTAAACAAGTTATTTTCTCACTTTTGGGTGTGATGCTCTGTCCCAGGAACAGAAATGGTTGGTTTTCAGAACAACTCCCATGATTTGTCTTGCCCCACATTTGAAAACCTGATGATGCATTGGTACACTTATTTATTCCAGCTAGCTAGCTAACATTGACATGACAGAGTTTCCATGCAATTTGTTTAGCTAGCTTTTTTAGATTACCATGCTAGCTAGCTAGTTATCTAACCTTTGAACTCAGGTACAGCCTCTAGCTAGGTAGCTGGTAAATTAGTTAGCTAGCATACTTTGTCAGCACACTAACACGAGTGGTTCCAATTTTAAAACTAACTTACTAACTAGCTAACTAACTAGTGTTTAAGCAAAAATGGTGATAAATATAACTAGCAAAGCCCTTTCATCAGTGGTAGCTGGCTATTAGTGTGAGCAAGTAATGTTATTATTATTATTATTGTAAGCTAGTGGTGTCGCACCCTGATCTGTTTCACCTGTCTTTGTGATTGTCTCCACCCCCCTCCATTTGTCGTCCATCTTCCCCATTATCCCCTGTGTATTTAGACCTGTGTTCTCTGTTGTCTGTTGCCAGTCCGTCTTGTTTGTTCAAGCCAACCAGCGTTTTGTGTCTCAGCTCCTGCTTTTTCCAGTTTCTCTTTTCTCGCCCTCCTGGTTTTGACCCTTGCCTGTCCTGACTCTGAGCCCGCCTGCCTGACCACTCTGCCTGCCCCTGACCCTGAGCCTGCCTGCCGATCTGTAGCTTTGACCCCCTCTGGATTACTGACCTCTGCCTTACCCTGACCCTGAGTCTACCTGCCGTCCGGTACTGTTGCCCCACCTCTGGTTTACTGACCCCTGCCTGCCTTGACCTGTCTATTGCCTGCCCCTGTTGGGTTATTAAACTATTGTTTATTCAGCATGTTCTGCATCTGGGTCTTACCTTCATACCTGATAGTACGAACTGGCCATGACTGACCCAGCAGACCCGGACCAGCTGCGCAATGCCATCTCCTCCCAAGGAGCCTCCATTGGTAGGCACGAGGAATTGCTTCGTGGACTGATGGAAGGGGTCCATACGTTGGCTGAGCGCCATGACCGGGCGTTGGACATGCTGCTGGAGCAATTCCACGGTTCATCTGGGGTACAGCCTGCCACGGTGGTAACCCTACAGCCCCTCAGCAACTCGGCGGTTAGCAGCGCCGCCCCACCGGCCGCTCCACCTTCCTGGGAGCCCCGGTTACCTCCTCTGGAACGCTTTAATGGAAAGCCGAGCACCAGTCGGGCGTTTTTAGCTCAGTGTGCCCTCATTTTCGAGCTTCAGCCCTCCTTCCCATCGGATTGCTCCACAATAGCCTACCTCGCCATGCTGATTTCTGGAAGGGATCTCACCTGGGCTACCGCCGTATGGGAACAGTAGCCGGCCATATGCGTGAGCCTGGAGGGGTTCGTGGGAGAGGTGAGGAAGGTATTTGATGCCCCGTTCTCCGGGAGAGAAGCTGCCCGGAAGTTAATCCAGCTCTGGCAGGACACCCGCAGTGTGGCCGACTATGCGGTCGATTTCCGTACGTTGGCAGCAGAGAGTGCATGGAACCCGGAAGCACTGTTCGACATGTTCCTGCATGGCATCTTGGAGGAGGTTAAGGACAAGCTTGAGGCTCGGGAGTTACCCACAGATTTTGACTCCCTCATCGCTTCGACCATCCGCATTGATGAGCAATTGCGGGAACGACGGATGGAGAGGAAATTCGATTTCACTCGCACATCCAGGGATTCTACCTTGCCTCCGAGTCACCCCTGAAGCACCCGAGATTTCCCGACCTTCCTCGAGAGTCACTGAGGAGGGCTGAGGCACTGTTTCCCGAGCCCACGCAACTAGGCAGGGTTGGGCTGTTGCCAGCGGAACGCCAACACTGGTTCAGCTGTTTCACCAACCAAAGGGATTACGGTTACCATTTCACACCAGAGCGTTTACCATTCTTGGACTATCACTGATAAGTGATAATCTGGTAATCTAGTAAAGGGTAATGATGATTCAATAATGTCCTGGATGTACATTTGACCAGGGCATCAGGGTTTCAAAGGTTGGTCAAGACACATCATGAAAACCAACCTCTTGTGTTCCTCGGCAACACTGCATCACATCCAAAAGGGGGAAAATAACTAATATTAAACTATGCAACTATTGAAAATAAGGTTGCATGATTATACATAAGGGTTCATCTTATAAGCATTTATAAATGGTTAATAACTGGATGTAAATATTGGCTCATTTGGCAAACACTTTCCAGTTATTGCACTATTCTGGCCAATACGATGTAACCGTTTATGAATGGTTCATAATGCATTTAGAAACGATAAAATAACTCTTAACAACGTTATTATAAACCCTTTATAAACCCTTTACAAATGGAACCTTATTGTAAAGTGTTACCAGGTTGGGGCTTGCCTGAGTTAGAAAACCTCATGATAAAAAATCGAATCAAATGTTATTTGTCACATGCGCCAAATACAACAGGTATTTGTACAGGTATTTGTACAGGTATCCGACCTTACAATGAAATGCTTACTTACAAACCCTTAAAAATAAGTGTTAAGTAAAAAATAGAAAAAAATTAAATAAAAGTAACAAATAATTCAACAGCAGCAGTAAAATAACAAGTGAGGCTATATAAAGGAGCGCCGCCTCTGGATGAGCATTTTCCTGTTTGCTTATGGCCGTATACAGCTCGTTGAGTGTTTGAGTGTTTGAGTGTTTGCTTATGGCCGTATACAGCTCGTTGAGTGCGGTCTTACTGCCATTGATTGTACGTTGGCTAATAGGAACGATCGTAAAGGTAGATTACCCTCTCGGCGATGGATCCTAACAAGGCACCCGGACCGTCGTCCACAATATCTGCGTCTTTTCCTCCTGCGAATGACGGGGATGAGGGCCTTGTCGGGCGTCCCAAGTAAATCCTTCCCGTCCGACTCGTTGAAGAAGAATTCCTCCAGTTCGGGGTGAGTAATCGCTGCCCTGATATCAATAAGCTCTTTTCGGTCATAAGACACGGTGGCAGAAACATTATGTATAAAATAGTTACAAATCACGCAAAAAACATACACAATAGCATAATTGGTTATGGGATCGTAAAACGGCAGCCATTTCCTTTGGCGCCATTATTATGAGCTGCAGACCATACAATTTTCATCTATATATTTTTAGCTGCCTATTTACCGCCACAAACAGATATTGGCACTAAGACCTCACTAAACGAGCTGTAAAAGGCCATAAGCAAACAAGAACATTTACATTCAGAGGCGACATTTCTCGTGGCCAGTGATTTTATTGCGTGGAAACTGAAATCCGTTTTACCAAATTTTTACCAGCATGTCACCTGTGCAACTAGAGGCAACAAAACTCTAGATCACCTTAACTGCACACACATAAACGTATACAAGGCCCTCCCTCACCCTCCCTTTGGCAAATCAGGCCATAACTATATCCTCCTGCTTCCTGCTTACAAGCAAAAACTCAAACAGGAAGTACCAGTGACACGCCCAATACTGAAGAAGTGGATGCTATGCTACAAGACAGTTTCGCTAGCACAGATTGGAAAATGTTCCCGAATTCATCCGATAACATTGAGGAGTTTACCACATCAGTCACCGGCTTCATTAATAAGAGCACTGATGACGTCGTCCCCACAGTGACCGTACGTACCCCAACCAGAAGCCTTGGATTAAAGGCAATTGAGCTAAAGGCTAGAGCTGCCACGTATTCCCTGTATATAGCCATGTTATTGCCTCGTACTCCTGCACATTTCCTCAGTACTGGTACTCCCTGTATATAGCCATGTTATTACCTCATACCCCTTCACATTGACTCAGTTCTGGTACTCTCTGTATACAGCCATGTTATTACTACTACCTGTATACAGCCATGTTATTACTACTCCCTGTATACAGCCATGTTATTACTACTCCCTGTATACAGCCATGTTATTACTACTCCCTGTATACAGCCATGTTATTACTACTCTCTGTATACAGCCATGTTATTACTACTCCCTGTATACAGCCATGTTATTACTACTCCCTGTATACAGCCATGTTATTACTACTCCCTGTATACAGCCATGTTATTACTACTCCCTGTATACAGCCATGTTATTACTACTCCCTGTATACAGCCATGTGATTACTACTCCCTGTATACAGCCATGTTATTACTACTCCCTGTATACAGCGATGTGATTACTACTCTCTGTATACAGCCATGTGATTACTACTCCCTGTATACAGCCATGTTATTACTACTCCCTGTATACAGCCATGTTATTACTACTCCCTGTATACAGCCATGTTATTACTACTCTCTGTATACAGCCATGTTATTACTACTCCCTGTATACAGCCATGTTATTACTACTCCCTGTATACAGCCATATTATTACTACTCCCTGTATACAGCCATGTGATTACTACTCCCTGTATACAGCCATATTATTACTACTCCCTGTATACAGCCATGTTATTACTACTCCCTGTATACAGCCATGTTATTACTACTCCCTGTATACAGCCATGTTATTACTACTCCCTGTATACAGCCATATTATTACTACTCCCTGTATACAGCCATGTTATTACTACTCCCTGTATACAGCGATGTGATTACTACTCTCTGTATACAGCCATGTGATTACTACTCCCTGTATACAGCCATGTTATTACTACTCCCTGTATACAGCCATGTTATTACTACTCCCTGTATACAGCCATGTTATTACTACTCTCTGTATACAGCCATGTTATTACTACTCCCTGTATACAGCCATGTTATTACTACTCCCTGTATACAGCCATATTATTACTACTCCCTGTATACAGCCATGTGATTACTACTCCCTGTATACAGCCATATTATTACTACTCCCTGTATACAGCCATGTTATTACTACTCCCTGTATACAGCCATGTTATTACTACTCCCTGTATACAGCCATGTTATTACTACTCCCTGTATACAGCCATATTATTACTACTCCCTGTATACAGCCATGTTATTACTACTCCCTGTATACAGCCATATTATTACTACTCCCTGTATAGAGCCATATTATTACTACTCCCTGTATACAGCCATATTATTAGTACTCCCTGTATACAGCCATGTTATTACTACTCCCTGTATACAGCCATGTGATTACTACTCCCTGTATACAGCCATATTATTACTACTCCCTGTATACAGCCATGTGATTACTACTCCCTGTATACAGCCATATTATTACTACTCCCTGTATACAGCCATGTTATTACTACTCCCTGTATACAGCCATTTTATTACTACTCCCTGTATACAGCCATGTTATTAGTACTCCCTGTATACAGCCATGTTATTACTACTCCCTGTATACAGCCATGTTATTACTACTCCCTGTATACAGCCATGTTATTACTACTCCCTGTATACAGCCATGTTATTAGTACTCCCTGTATACAGCCATGTTATTACTACTCCCTGTATACAGCCATGTTATTACTACTCCCTGTATACAGCCATGTGATTACTACTCCCTGTATACAGCCATGTTATTACTACTCCCTGTATACAGCCATGTTATTAGTACTCCCTGTATACAGCCATGTTATTACTACTCCCTGTATACAGCCATGTTATTACTACTCCCTGTATACAGCCATGTGATTACTACTCTCTGTATACAGCCATGTGATTACTACTCCCTGTATACAGCCATGTGATTACTACTCCCTGTATACAGCCATGTTATTAGTACTCCCTGTATACAGCCATGTTATTACTACTCCCTGTATACAGCCATATTATTACTACTCCCTGTATACAGCCATATTATTAGTACTCCCTGTATACAGCCATATTATTACTACTCCCTGTATACAGCCATGTTATTACTACTCCCTGTATACAGCCATGTTATTACTACTCCCTGTATACAGCCATGTTATTACTACTCCCTGTATACAGCCATGTTATTAGTACTCCCTGTATACAGCCATGTTATTACTACTCCCTGTATACAGCCATGTTATTACTACTCCCTGTATACAGCCATGTTATTAGTACTCCCTGTATACAGCCATGTTATTACTACTCCCTGTATACAGCCATGTTATTACTACTCCCTGTATACAGCCATGTTATTACTACTCCCTGTATACAGCCATGTTATTAGTACTCCCTGTATACAGCCATGTGATTACTACTCCCTGTATACAGCCATATTATTACTACTCCCTGTATACAGCCATGTTATTACTACTCCCTGTATACAGCCATGTTATTACTACTCCCTGTATACAGCCATGTTATTACTACTCCCTGTATACAGCCATGTTATTAGTACTCCCTGTATACAGCCATGTTATTACTACTCCCTGTATACAGCCATGTTATTACTACTCCCTGTATACAGCCATGTTATTAGTACTCCCTGTATACAGCCATGTTATTACTACTCCCTGTATACAGCCATGTTATTACTACTCCCTGTATACAGCCATGTTATTAGTACTCCCTGTATACAGCCATGTTATTACTACTCCCTGTATACAGCCATGTTATTACTACTCCCTGTATACAGCCATGTGATTACTACTCCCTGTATACAGCCATGTTATTACTACTCCCTGTATACAGCCATGTTATTAGTACTCCCTGTATACAGCCATGTTATTACTACTCCCTGTATACAGCCATGTTATTACTACTCCCTGTATACAGCCATGTGATTACTACTCTCTGTATACAGCCATGTGATTACTACTCCCTGTATACAGCCATGTGATTACTACTCCCTGTATACAGCCATGTTATTAGTACTCCCTGTATACAGCCATGTTATTACTACTCCCTGTATACAGCCATATTATTACTACTCCCTGTATACAGCCATATTATTAGTACTCCCTGTATACAGCCATGTTATTACTACTCCCTGTATACAGCCATGTGATTACTACTCCCTGTATACAGCCATATTATTACTACTCCCTGTATACAGCCATGTTATTACTACTCCCTGTATACAGCCATGTTATTACTACTCCCTGTATACAGCCATGTTATTACTACTCCCTGTATACAGCCATGTTATTAGTACTCCCTGTATACAGCCATGTTATTACTACTCCCTGTATACAGCCATGTTATTACTACTCCCTGTATACAGCCATGTTATTAGTACTCCCTGTATACAGCCATGTTATTACTACTCCCTGTATACAGCCATGTTATTACTACTCCCTGTATACAGCCATGTGATTACTACTCCCTGTATACAGCCATGTTATTACTACTCCCTGTATACAGCCATGTTATTAGTACTCCCTGTATACAGCCATGTTATTACTACTCCCTGTATACAGCCATGTTATTACTACTCCCTGTATACAGCCATGTGATTACTACTCTCTGTATACAGCCATGTGATTACTACTCCCTGTATACAGCCATGTTATTAGTACTCCCTGTATACAGCCATGTGATTACTACTCCCTGTATACAGCCATATTATTACTACTCCCTGTATATAGCCATGTTATTTTCTACATCGTTATTGTTTTTCGTTATTCACTGTGTATTTATTCCCATAAGTAAGCCTTTCACTGTTAGTCTACACCTGTTGTTTACAAAGCATGTGACAAATAAAATGTGATTTGATTTGATCATGTGAACGTAGAGCGTTATAGCCATTGCTCTGCGTGTCCCGATCTGCTCAGGAAAAGCCTCGACTGCTTAAGTGGAACACAATCTCCCAAATCGACGGAGCAGCTCCGCTCATCGGTGCGTAAACCCCTTAAGTTTAACAGAACTTGTTCATGTCAGACCTATTTTTAGCAGCCATCCATCCACAAGCCATAATATTCTGTCATTCTGGGGAGAAAACTATCCCATTTGTTAGCCTCTGGGGCTGTATTTGTCATTCGTCTGTATGTCGTTGTTGATTCAGACTGGTGGTGGTTCAGTAGCCAATTAATTCCTGCTGCTTATTCAGGTTGAGTTCCATATGCCACCCTATTCCCTACATAGTGCACTACTTTTGACCAGAGCCCTATTGGGCATGGTCAAAAGTAGTGCACTACACAGACAGCCTGCGTGTTATTTCTCTGTTGTCCATGACATAGAAGGCAGTGATTGAGTACTATGAGAACTGTGTGGAAACTAGCAGGGAATGGAAGGGCCTCCCTCCACACACGATGATGATTGATAAATATTTTTCTCGAGGCGGGAGTCTTCACTCAGTGTGTTAATGATGGGGACATGGTGAGGAGAGAGGAGAGTTGGAGAGTTGGAGACTTCAGTGAGCAAAACCTTCCAGTGCCTCTATGTGCTTTCCTGACTGCCTGGCTGCTGCTGCTACTCAGTCAGTATTCCAACACTATTCAGTGTTAGTGGATTGGGCTTTCAATCTTAAATGACTGAGGGATTTCAGTTAAAAGGGAGCTTTTGTTACCTTCGTATGGTATTTATTTGATTAATAAATAGTCACATTTGCTGAAAGAAACATGAATCACACACACTCTTGGGATGTTACGCAATCTAATTTATTGTATATTCCAAGGTCCCAACTCTCTAATCTCTGGTCTCCTTACAGTAGCTTTAAAGACACGTGGTGCCTGCAAGGGCCGCGGCTTTTGTGGAGCGATGGGTAACGATGCTTCGTGGGTGACTGTTGTTGATGTGTGCAGAGGTTCCCTGGTTCGCGCCCGGGTCGGGGCGAGGGGACGGACTAAAGTAATACTGTTACATGTGGAGAGAGGTGTGTGTGTGTGTGTCACTCCCCTGCCCTGCCCTGGTTCAAAGGGCTAGAGATGGTCTACTGTGCTTCAGTCTAATCCAATCAACACACGTTTAACCATTATGTTCTCAACAGAACCATGTTACCAAGCACCAGCAGATTAACCCTGCATATACTCAGAGGCGTAACTAGTTATCAGATCAACCCTCTAGCCATGCTTTGTGTTCACAACTAAGGCCTAGTGATTCACTGAACCAGTGTCTTTTTAAAGTCCCCTTGGTTCTCAGCCAAAATGAACAAACCCTATCTTCCCACTCCTCCACCTCTGCTGAATAAACAAACCTACCTGTCCTTGCCCACTGTGTTGAAAAACACTCAGTGACTAAGAAAACCTGACAATCACCTCCTTCACTGTGCTGTTCCAGAACCATCTATCTGTCAACACAGCCTTCTAGAAGAGTTGTTGCCATGACAGAGCTGTGGGCCAGGTGAAGTATCAGGGGCTTTTCTCAGTCAGCCAAAGGCTTTTACACAGGACAGGTCGTGACCGATCAATGAGTGGGTGGATGGTTTAAAGAGGCCTCAAGGTTTATTCATAACTGTGTACAGTCTACATGTGTAATGATACCACAATCAAATCTATGAGATGTTCTCAAATAGAAACTAGCTTATGATCTAGTTGAAAACATTAGCATGAGTCCATCATGTCCTCTACTTCCTGTCCACCATTTAGATTTTCTGCCCCTTATCCGTTATTATAATAGTGATCTAAATGCTGTCTCTGTATCTGTGTGATAAGGAATGACATGTTGTGATTCACACCCATCCAGCTGTTTTAGTTTTCAAAGTGTTTTTTATATGACCCACACACAGGTGTTGGGTGTAAATGTAAATGTCACGTCTCAATCACTACCAATGTCTCTGATTAAATCTTGACCCACCCATCAACATGCTGCTTCTCTGACGTCGGTGATGATCCAAGTCTCTCAGTGTTGTAACAGGAGAAAGCCATCTGTAAATACGTGTTCAAAGCAACATCCTTTCATCTTAAATGTCAAACATTTGGCAGAGCACCAGTGTGAGTAACCCAATGAGCTATCGGCAATAAAGGGGATACAAGGCACTCAAGCATAAAATCACTCAGTGCCTGTCATGATTGGGAAGGTAACATCTTTCCTATTCTGAACTATTTTCCTTAGCATTGCACTTCTCTCTTTCTCTCTACCCCCTCTCTTTCTCTCTTTCTCTCTCTCACTCTCTCTCTCAATTTCATTTCATTTCAATTTAAGGGCTTTATTGGCAAGTGGAATAGATAATAAACAAAAGTGAAATAAACAATAAAAACATTTACTGTAAACATTACACTCACAAAAGTTCCAAAAGAATAAAGACATTACAAATGTCATATTATGTGGAAATTGTTAAAGTACAAAAGGGAAAAGAAATAAACATAAAAATGGTGTTTGTTCTTCACTGGTTGCCATTTTCTTGTGGCAACAGGTCACAAATCTTGCTGCTCTGATGGCACACTGTGATATTTCACCCAATAGACATGGGAGTTTATCAAAATTGGGTTTGTTTTCAAATTCATTGTGAAATCTGGGGGAAATATGTGTCTCTAATATGGAAATACATTTGGCAAGAGGTTAGGAAGTGCAGCTCAGTTTCCACCTCATTTTGTGGGCAGTGTGCACATAGCCTGTCTTCTCTTGAGAGCCAGGTCTGCCTACGGTGGTCTTTCTCAATAGCAAGGCTTTGCTCACTGAGTCTGTACATAGTCTAAGCATTCCTTAAGTTTGTGTCAGTCACAGTGGTCAGGTATTCTGCCACAGTGTACTCTGTTTAGGGCCAAATTGCATTCTAGTTTGCTCTGTTTTTTTGTTCATTCTTTCCAATTTGTCAAGTAATTATCTTTTTGTTTTCTCATGATTTGGTTGGGTCTAATTGTGTTGCTGTCCTAGGGCTCTTTGGGGTCTGTTTGTGTTTGTGAACAGAGCCCCAGGACAAGCTTGCTTCTCTAGGTTAATCTCTCTGTAGGTGATGGCTTTGTTATGGAAGGTTTGGGACTCGCCTCCTTTTAGGTGGTTATAAACTCAGCAAAAAAAGAAATGTCTCTTTTTCAGATCCCTGTCTTTCAAAGATAATTTGTAAAAATCCAAATAACTTCACAGATCTTCATTGTAAATAGTTTAAACACTGTTTCCCATGCTTGTTCAATGAGCCATAAACAATTAATGAACATGCACCTGTGGAACGACTGTTAAGACACTAACAGCCTACAGACGGTAGGCAATTAAGGTCACAGTTATGAAAACTTCGGACACTAAAGAGGCCTTTCTACTGACTCTGAAAAACACCAATAGAAAGATGCACAGGGTCGCTGCTCATCTGCGTGAACGTGCCTTTTGGCATGCTGCAAGGAGGCACGAGGACTACAGATATGTGGCCAGGGCAATAAATTGCAATGTCCGTACTGTGAGACGCCTAAGACAGTGCTACAGTGGCAGACCACGTGTAACAACACCTGCACAGGATCGGTACATCCGAACATCACACCTGCAGGACAGGTACAGGATGGCAACAACAACTGCCCGAGTTACACCAGGAACGCACAATCCCTCCATCAGTGCTCAGACTGTCCGCAATAGGCTGAGAGAGGCTGGACTGACGGCTTGTAGGCCTGTTGTAAGGCAGGTCCTCACCAGACATCACCAGCAACAATGTCGCCTATGGGCACAAACCCACCATCGCTGGACCAGACAGGACTGGCAAAAAGTGCTCTTCACTGACGAATCGAGGGTGATGGTCGGATTCACGTTTATCGTCGAAGGAATGAGCGTTACACTGAGGCCTGTACTCTGGAGCGGGATCCATTTGGGGGGGTGGAGAGTCCGTCATGGTCAGGGGCGGTGTGTCACAGCATCATCGGACTGAGCTTGTTGTCATTGCAGGCAATCTCAACGCTGTGCGTTACAGGGAAGACATCCTCCTCCCTCACGTGGTACCCTTCCTGCAGGCTCATCCTGACATGACCCTCCAGCATGACAATGCCACTAGTCATACTACTCGTTCTGTGCGTGATTTCCTGCAAGACAGGAATGTTAGTGTTCTGCCATGGCCAGCGAAGAGCCCGGATCTCAATCCCATTGAGCACGTCTGGGACCTGTTGGATCGGAGGGTGAGGGCTAGGGCCATTCCCCCCAGAAATGTTCGGGAATTTGCAGGTGCCTTGGTGGAAGAGTGGGGTAACATCTCACTGCAAGAACAGGCAAATCTGGTGCAGGCCATGAGGATGAGATGCACTGCAGTACTTAATGCAGCTGGTGGCCACACCAGATACTGACTGTTACTTTTGATTTTGACCCCCTGTTTGTTCAGGGACACATTATTCAATTTCTGTTAGTCACATGTCTGTGGAACTTGTTCAGTTTATGTCTCAGTTGTTGAATCTTGTAATGTTCATACAAATATTTACACATGTTAAGTTTGCTGAAAATAAACGCAGTTGACAGTGAGAGGATGTTTCTTTAGAGTTTAGAATTGAACAGCTCTTTTCTGGATTTTGATCATTAGTGGGAATCGGCCTAATTCTGCTCTGCATGCATTATTTGGTGTTTTACATAGTACACAGAGGACATTTTTGCAGAATTCTGCATACAGAGTCTCAATTTGGTGTTTGTCTAATTTTGTGAATTCTTAGTTGGTGAGTGGACCCCAGACCTCACAAACATGAAGGGCAATGCTTTCTATAACTGATTGGGTTAAATGCGGAAGACACATTTCAGTTGAATGCATTCAGTTGTACAACTGACTAGGTATCCCCCTCTCCGTTTCCTTTCCTTTCACTTTAAAGTATTCTTAGCCAGATCTTAATTGGTATGTCAAATTCTACGTTCCTTTTGATGGCATAAAAGGCCCTTCTTGCCTTGTCTCTCAGATCGTCCACAGCCTTGTGGAAGTTACCTGTGGTGTTGATGTTTAGACCGAGGTATGTATAGTTTTTTGTGTGCTCTAGGGCAACGGTGTCTCAATGGAATTTCTATTTGTGGTCCTGGCAACTGGACCTTTTTGGAACACAATTATTTTTGTCTTACTGAGATTTACTGTCAGGGCCCAGGACTGACAGAATCTGTGAAGAAGATCTAGGTGCTGTTGTATGCCCTTGGTTGGGGACAGAAGCACCATGTAACGTCAGGAGAATGATGGGTGTAGAGTCAGGCGCAGAGAGCAGAAGTTTCACGGGAACAAACGCTTTAATGTCCACAGACAACAGGAACAGGTACAAAAGGGGTGACGCCAAAACACAGGCGCAAACACAACCCAAAGACCACTGTTAAATAAACTGGACAGCGAAAACCCAAAATCAATAATCCACCTCCGACGTACAATGACAACCAATAAGCCCGCACAAACACTAGCGGGCGAAACGAAACTAAATAGTACACCTCCCAAAACCCCAACAAGGAACAGGTGAAAACAATTAGACAGACATAAATGAAAAGGAAAAAGGGATCGGTAGCAGCTAGTAGACCGGCGACGACGACCGCCGAGCGCCACCCGAACGGGAAGGGGAGCCACCTTCGGTAGTATTCGTGACACACCAGAACATCAGCAAACAGTAGACATTTGACTTCAGATTCTAGTAGGGTGAGGCCGGGTGCTGCAGACTGTTCTTGTGCCCTCGCCAATTCATTGATATATATGTTGAAGAGGGTGGGGCTTAAGCTGCATCCTTTTCTCACCCCAGGGCCCTGTGGAAAGAAATGTGTGTGTTTATTGACAATTGTAACTGCACACTTGTTGTTTGTGTATATGGATTTTATAATGTCGTATGTTTTTCCCCCAACACCACTTTCCATAAATGTGTATAGCAGGCCCTCATGCCAAACTGAGTCAACAGCGTTTTGAAATCACCAAAGCATGAGAAGACTTTGCCTTTGTTCTGATTTGTTTCTTTGTCAATTAGGGTCTGTCATAGAGTAATTTGTTAAAAGCCAATTTGACATTTGCTCAGTACATTGTTTTCACTGAGGAAATGTAGGAGTCTGCTGTTAATGATACTGCACAGGATTTTCCCAAGGTTGCTGTTGATGCATATCCCACAGTAGTTATCGGTCCTTGGTTCCAGATATTGGGTTAGATGCCAGAGCTGAGGATGATGTTAAAGAGTTTAAGTATAGCCAATTGGAATTTGTGGTCTGTATGTTTCATCATTTCATTTAGGGTACCGTCAACACCACAGGCCTTTTTGGGTTGGAAGGTTTGTATTTTGTCCTGTAGTTCATTCAATGTAATTGGAGAATCAAGTGGGTTCTGGTAGTCTTTAGTAGTTGATTCTAAGATTAGTTTTTGATCATGTATACATTTTTGCTGTTTGTTCTTTGTTATAGGGCCAAAAATATTGGAGAAGTGGTTTATAAATACATCTCTATTTTGGATAGATAACTCTTCGAGTTGTTGTTTGTTTAGTGTTTTCCAATTTTCACAGAAGTGGTTAGAAACTATGGATTCTTCAATTACATTGAGCTGATTTCTGACGTGCTGTTCCTTCTTTTTCAGTAGTGTATTTCTGGATTGTTTTAGTGATTCACCATAGTGAAGGCATAGGCTAAGGTTTTCTGTGTCTCTATGTTTTCTTAGGTTTTCTGTTTGACATTTTTTATAGATTTGAAAGAGAAGCTGAGGTCAAATATACGTTTTAGGTTTTCCACTGCCAAGTTTACATCTTCCCTATCACAGTGACACGTTTTGTCTATGAAGTTGTCTAAAAGGTATTGAATTTGTTGTTGCCTAATTGTTTTTTGATAGGTTTCCACACTACTCTCCTTCCATCTATAGCGTTTGTTAATATTATTCAGTTCCTTTGGCTTTGATATCTCATTATTGAGTATTGGTCTGTACAAGTAGACTGTGATTTTGCTGCGATCTGATTTGCTAATTTGCTGTGGGCTGACTGTGAACGCTCTGAGAGACTCTGGTTTGAGGTCAGTGATAAAGTAGTCTACAGTACTACTGCCAAGAGATGAGCTATAGGTGTACCTACCATAGGAGTCCCCTCGAAGCCTACCGTTGACTCTGTACATACCCAGCGTGCGACAGCTGCAGGAGTTCTGACCCGTTTTTGTTGGTTATGTTGTCGTAATTGTGTCTAAGGGGCATCCCTCTCCTCTCCTCTCCTCTCCTCTCCTCTCCTCTCCTCTCCTCTCCTCTCCTCTCCTCTCCTCTCCTCTCCGGGTTTCAAATAGCCTTTTCCCTGTGTCTAATGTTTTGTCATCCGGTACAGTGATATTGTGTGAATTATCCTGCCTAAGCTGATGCTGGAGAGGTGCCTTGTGGGTGATTCATCACCTGCTTGGTCGAGCGGTTGGTTCCTCTCGGTCTGACATGCAGAGAGAGCGTCTGGTGCAGGGGGGTTAATTGAGGGCGATTAAGGTGATTCATACGTTTGTTTGAAGTGAAAACACAAGACAGAACGGCTTGTGTTACAGCTCAAATATTTTGGGGAAAAAAACATCAGCGTGGGTGTAGTGGAGTGTGGGTGTAGTGGAAGGGGGCTGAGGGGGTAAGGGGAGGGCGGCTGAGGGGGTAAAGGGAGGGGGGCTGAGGGGGTAGTGACAAATGCGATCAGGTTGTGTGTGAGTAAGTGTGGCAGGCAGGCAGGCCTGATGGGGATGGTGTGTGGAAACGGAGCCCTGTGCTGTGTGCACTGAGGGGGAAAGAGTAATATTGACACGAAGCTAGCTGGTTATAAAGAGCTCCTGTTTCTATTCCACTATCCACTCTCCTGATTGTCTCTGGGAGACCAACGGCTCAGTTTAGCCTTGCCGTGACTTCTGTGACTGTTTGACAATAGTGTCTGTTAGTATCTGTGTGTGTCTGTGTGTGTCTGTGTGTGTGTGTGTATCTGTGTGTGTCTTTGTGTGTCTGTGTCTGTGTGTAACAATTATTCCAAGATGGCGTAGCAGTGCAGACGTGTTTGTCATTGTGTAAATTTGTTTTTTTGTGTCTTTTTTTGTATATATTTCAAACTCTTTTTCCATTTTTAAATTAAATATACCTTCCGGCAACCCGCCTCAACCAATGTGATGCGATCTGCTATTTTTAGACCCTATAGCTAGAACCTCCATCAGCAGCTAGCCATCAGATGCTAACCATCTAATTAGCTACTAGCTATTTAGTCATTGTTAGCCACTGCCAGCGGCCTTTACCTTTAGCTCAGATACCATCCACTTTTAGCCTGGATAATACCTGCCAGTCTGCACAGCGCGATATCAACCCTGAGCATACCGGACTGCTTTTCTCCACTACATCACCAGATTCCTGCCGTAAGCTCCCGGCCTGCTCAGTGGACCCTATGATCATTCGGCTACACAGCTGATGCCTCCCGGACTCTTCACTAACACGACTAGAAGCCACTACATCACCGGATTCTTGCCGTAAGCTCTGGACCTTTGCATCGGATCATCGCAGCTAGCTAGCTGCTACAGAGTGGCTATAGTGGCTAACGCCCTTGTCCCGAAGCTAGCACCAGCTAGCCTTGAGCCAGGCGCATCTCCCGGCTAGCAAACAAAAGTACTCCAGCTACAATACCTCTTTTGCCAATTGGCTTGGACCCTTTGTCGACACGGTGCCCCGCCGATCCATCACGACTGGTCTGCCGATGTAATTCCGTCCGTTGTGCCCTCAACCGGCATTTGCCGGACGTCGGTGAAGACGCTTCTGCTTCTGTTTTACTCTCGTAAAACTGACTATTCTACCGATCCTCGACTTCGGCGATGTCATTTACAAAATAGCCTCCAACACTCTACTCAGCAAACTGGATGCAGTCTATCAGTGTGCCATCCGTTTTGTCACCAAAGCCCCATATACCACCCACCACCACGACCTGTATGCTCTCGTCGGCTGGCCCTCGCTACATATTCATCGCCAGACCCACTGGCTCCAGGTCATCTTTAAGTCTTTTCTAGGTAAAGCTCCGCCTTATCTCAGCTCACTGGTCACCATAACAACACCCACCCGTAGCACTCGCTCCAGCAGGTACATTTACCCAGGTCCAGGTTGGCTAAATATACAGTTGAAGTGGGACGTTTACATACACTTAGGTTGGAGTCATTAAAACTCGCTTTTCAACCACTCCACTAATTTCTTGTTAACAAACTATAGTTTTGGCAAGTCGGTTAGGCCATCTACTTTGTGCATGACACAAATCATTTTTCCAACAATTGTTTACAGACAGATTATTTCAATTAGAATTCACTGTATCACAATTCCAGTGGGTCAGAAGTTTACATACACTAAGTTGACTGTGCCTTTAAATCATACACGTTGCTCTATCTAGTAATTCTAGTCGATTTGCGATGGTCGGTGCAATTGTAAACTGTGATTTCTACCTGAAATATGCACTTTTTTCTAACAAAAACTATCCTATACCATGAATATGTTATCAGACTGTCATCTGAAGAGGTTTTTTCTTGGTTAGTGGATATCAATATCTTAGTTGAGCCGAATTGGTGATAGCACCTGAAGGAGTAAGAAACTGATGGAGTTAGAATAGTGGTGTATTTTGCTAACGTGTTTAGCTAATAGATTTACATATTTTGTCTTCCCTGTAAAACATTTTAAAAATCTGAAATGGTGGCTTTATTCACAAGATCTGTATCTTTCATCTGGTGTCTTGGACTTGTGATTTAATGATATTTAGATGCTACTATCTACTTCTGAAGCTATGCTATCTATGCTAATCAGTGTGTGGGGGGTGGGGGGTGATCCCGGATACGGGGTTGAGGTTCGGTAAAGGTTAAACAGCTTGGAAAATTCCAGAAAATGATGTCATGGCTTTAGAAGCTTCTGATAGGCTAATTGACATCATTTGAGTCAATTGGAGGTGTATCTGTGGATGTATTTCAAGGCCTACCTTCAAACTCAGTGCCTCTTAGCTTGACATCATGGGAAAAGACCATGACCTCAGAAAAAAAATAGTAGACTTCTACATGTCTGGTTCATCCTTGGGAGCATTTTCCAAATGCCTGAAGGTACCACGTTCATCTGTACACACAATAGTACACAAGTAAACACCATGGGACCACGCAGCCGTCATACCGCTCAGGAAAGAGATGCGTTCTGTCTCCTAGAGATGAACGTACTTTGGTACGAAAAATGAAAATCAATCCCAGAACAACAGCAAAGGACCTTGTGAAGATGCTGGAGGAATCAGGTACAAAAGTATCTTTATCCACAGTAAAACGAGTCGTATATCGACATAACCTGAAAGGCAACTCAGCAAGGAAGAAGCCACTGCTCCAAAACCGCCATAAAAAAAGCCAGACTACGGTTTGCAACTGCACATGGGGACGAAGATTGTACTTTTTGGAGAAATGTCCTCTGCTCTGATGAAACAAAAATAGAACTGTTTGGCCATAATGGCCATCGTTATGTTTGGAGGAAAAAGGGGAGGCTTGCAAGCCGAAGAACACCATCCCAAACGTGAAGCACGGGGGTGGCAGCATCATGTTGTGGGGGTGCTTTGCTGCAGGAGGGACTGGTGCACTTCACAAAATAGATGGCATCACAAGGAAGGAAAGTATGTGGATATATTGAAGCAACATCTCAAGACATCAGTCAAGAAGTTAAAGCTTGGTCGTAAATGGGTCTTCCAAATGGACAATAACCCCAAGCATACTTCCAAAGTTGTGGCAAAATGGCTTAAGGACAACAAAGTCAAGGTATTGGAGTGGCCATCACAAATCCCTAACCTCAATCCCATAAAAAATTTGTGAGCAGATCTGAAAAAACACCAGCTCTGTCAGGAGGAATGGGCCAAAATTCACCCAACTTATTGTGGGAATCTTGTGGAAGGCTACCTGAAACATTTGACCCAAGTTAAACAATTTAAAGGCAATGCTACCAAATACTAATTGAGTGTATGTAAACTTCTGATCCACTGGGAATGTGATGAAGGAAATAAAAGCTTAAATAAATCATTCTCTCTACTATTATTCTGACATTTCACATTCTTAAAATAAAGTGGTGATCTTAACTGACCTAAGAATTTTTACTACGATTAAATGTCAGGAATTGTGAAAAACTGAGTTTAAATGTATTTGGCTAAGGTGTATGTAAACTTCCAACTTCAACTGTACATCTCACTGGTCATCCCCAAAGCCAACACCTGCTTTGGCCTCCTTTCCTTCCAGTTCTCTGCTGCCAATGACTGGAACGAATTGCAAAAATCGCTGAAGTTGGAGACTTATATCTCCCTCACTAACTTTAATCTTCAGCTATCTGAGCAGCTCACCGATCGCTGCAGCTGTACACAGCCCATCTGTAAATGGCCCATCTGTAATTGGCCCATCTGTAAATGGCCCCCCAATCTACTACCTACCTAATCCCCATATTGTTTTTATTTGCTTTTTTGGCTCTTTTGCATATCAGTATTTCTACTTGCACATCATCACCTGCACATCTATCACTCCAGTGTTCATTTGCTAAATTGTAATTACTTCGCTTCTATTGCCTATTTTTTGCCTTACCTCCTTACTCCATTTGCACACACTGTACATAGATTTTTCTATTGCTATTGACTGTACTTTTGTTCATCCCATGTGTAACTCTGTGTTGTTGTTTTTTGTCGCACTGCTTTGCTTTATCTTGGCCAGGTCGCAGTTGTAAATGAGAACTTGTTCTCAACTGGCCTACCTGGTTAAATAAAGATGAAATCAAAAGATATTTTAAAACATCTGTGTGTGTCTGTGTGTGTCTATGTATCTGTGTGTGTCTGTCTATCTGTGTGTGTCTGTGTGTTTCTGTGTGTGTCTGTGTGTATCTGTGTGTGTCTGTGTGTATCTGTGTGTGTTGTTTTGTATCTGTGTGTGTCTGAGCAGAGGGTGTGTTTTATGGAGTAAGTGTGTGTGTATGAGTCTTAAGAAGTGTGTGTAGCTGTGTGCTTTTATCTGTAGTGTGTGTATCTGTGTGCTTTTATCTGTAGTGTGTGTATCTGTGTGCTTTTATCTGTAGTGTGTGTATCTGTGTGCTTTTATCTGTAGTGTGTGTATCTGTGTGCTTTTATCTGTAGTGTGTGTATCTGTGTGCTTTTATCTATAGTGTGTGTATCTGTGTGCTTTTATCTGTAGTGTGTGTATCTGTGTGCTTTTATCTGTAGTGTGTGTATCTGTGTGCTTTTATCTGTAGTGTGTGTATCTGTGTGCTTTTATCTGTAGTGTGTGTATCTGTGTGCTTTTATCTGTAGTGTGTGTATCTGTGTGCTTTTATCTATAGTGTGTGTATCTGTGTGCTTTTATCTGTAGTGTGTGTATCTGTGTGCTTTTATCTGTAGTGTGTGTATCTGTGTGCTTTTATCTGTAGTGTGTGTATCTGTGTGCTTTTATCTGTAATGTGTGTATCTGTGTGCTTTTATCTGTAGTGTGTGTATCTGTGTGAATCTACGAGTGTGTGTTTTCTTTTTGTCTTACTTGAGAGTGTGTGTCTGAGATTGCTTGTGCGCATGTGTGCGCATGTGCGTGCGCGTATTTGTGTGGGCGTTCATGCTTGTCCACACACCCAGTGCAGTGTGAAAGTACGAGTGGAAACCCTGAAGTCATTTCTAATACTGCTCATCTGAATCAAATAGGCTACTGCCTTTTTCCACAGTTACCATCACATGGACGGGAGGCAGTCAATACTGTTGCATACTGACAGATAATATCACATTTACCTTCAGAGCGTTAAATCCATTATTTTTTCCATTTAAGTAAATGAAGTGTCAGTGGAAGACTTTCAGATTCATGGCTATATTTACCCATCATGAATGTATCCGTGTTTATTAAATGTTGTATTACGCTGCTTTGCTCAGGCCTGCAGTGAACCCTGTTAGAAATCTGTTTGTGCAATATCATTACAAGTAACCATATACTAGGTGTAGAACGGTGGAGGCTGCTGAGGGGACAACGGCTCATAATAAGGACCGGAACGTAGCGAATGGAATGGCAGCAAACACCTGGAAACCATGGAAACTATGTGTTTGATGTATTTGATACCATTCCACTGATTCCGCTCCAGTCATTACCATGAGCCCGTTCTCCCCAATTAAGGTGCCACCAACCTCCTGTGGTATTGAGTGATATATTAATCCCTGCCTATATGTACATGTCTACCTCTAGTACTCCAGTATCCCTGCACAATGTAAATGTGGTACTGGCACTGACCTGTATATAGCATCCTCTCTTATTTCTTGTTTTATACATTTTATTTTATTAGTTATACTATTTTGATATTGAATACTGACTGCACTGTTAGGAAGGGCTTGCAAGCTAAGCGTTTCACTGTTCGTGTTATGTGACAAATAAAATGTGGAACTTAAAAATATATTGAATAATTGATGTTGAATGTGGTCAGTCAGTTGGAGCATAGAGAATGAGTGGGTTTCTCTAGATCTATAGGCTTGAATTAATATGGATCTAGCTACTCATAGGCCCATGAAGGTTATCTGTCAAAACATAGACTTACCATCAAATTAGAGGAACAATTTATTTTCAAAGAGAAATCAGCCTAGCTCTGTGTGACACACTATGAGCATCAGTTAAAGCTTCATTCACCTTATCGTCTGGTGTTTCTAACGGCAGTCAGAATAGACGGCTGGAATAGGGAGGCCTGTTTGATCTCTGTGAATGATTCTAACACATGCTGCACAGAAACCCGAGACGCATAATAACAGCCTTTTATTGGCACTATATTGTCACAGCTATTAGAGTAACTTATATTTCAGACTGTAACCCCTCCCTGGTTTTCCTCTCTCTCTCTCTGCTGGTGTTCTCTGTGAGTGGAGGTTAGTTATGTTAGCTATGGTTAGGCTAGCTATGTCTGTAAAGCTAATCCCATGTGGTAAATAGCTTTTAAATAGCCTGCTGTTATTGGCAGGTGAGGGGCAGCTGCATTGACCACAGTAAAGCTTAGGGTTTAGCTCAGCGGGCTAACACAGTCTTGTGGCATGAAAGATACCTGGATTCAAACTCCAATCAGTCTTATACAGTACATTTTCTCATACAATACTACATCTTGCCTTGCTTCACCCTGACAGCCCTTCCCCAGCACCCCACCCCCCAGCTCTCTGCCTCTGCCAGCTGTTATTCCCCAGAGGTCTCGTAACTCAACATCAAAACAGTTTTATAACTCCCCCACTTTTCCCCTTTTACGAGCTTGTCCCCTGTGGAAATCAATCATTTTTAAGAGGGTGCCAATAAGTTAGGATAGGGGCTTTACAGACAAACATCCAGATAACATTGTGGTGGGTTGCCAGGACTGGGAATAAGTAAGACATGTTGTTGGTGTGGGTTACTGTGGGGTAAAATCAGAACCAGGCTGGGTAAATATCATGCTAATGGTTCACAGGGTGGAGGACCAGGGCTATTTTCAGTGCTGTTATTGCTGCCACCCTCGGCCCATAAAGTTCCTGAACTCTCCTGGCTGGGCTGGCATGCCTTGGCCCTGATATGATACGAAGGGTGAAGGGGTGAATGTTGAGGCTGGGGTGGGCTATGAAGGTTAAAGTTGGATCCACAGCTCAGCATGGAGGGGATGAGGCAGGAATATCCTCTCACCTATTCGTTGCAGTAAGTAATTTATAATTAAACGCAAACAGAACGCCCTTGAGTCACATGTGGCTGTCATTGGTGATGTAGTGGTGCTTGACCTTATTGTTACATGAGATGAAGGAGACGGTCATTGTCCAATTGAGAATGCATCATCATCATCATCACCATAATCATCATTGTTATCTTCATTACTGCTCATGCCCCAGCAGCAGCTCACAGCCCTTGGCCCTATTGGCCTATGAGGCAGAAAGGGGCTGAGAGAGGCAGGCTGACAGAGGAGAGGTTGTGGTTGTTTGGTTTCTAATATTGCAGAGGTAGGGCTCCAGCGGCCAAGCCAGCCCTTGTGACAGTAACAGTATTGCTGTACAGCTACAACTGTGGGCACCAGAGGCTTTTGGCTGTTCATTGACCTGAGAAGACAGTGGCAGGAGAGGGGAGTTCCACACACAACCCAAGTGGATAAAAAATCCCCGACCGGGGAGATGGAAGTGGGGGGAGGGAGGGAGAGAACTCTATATGGCCTGTTTCTAAAGTTATGAAATGTCTATTCCGCAGTGGCTGTCTCAGTTACACAGCCTGTCTATTACTGAGTCTCCTGTTTGAGCTTCTGTAAGTGTTATGTGGGGTGGTTAGCCCAAACCCAAATGTTGTATATTAGGAGAGGCTGAAAGTCGAGCCCAGCGGCTTGTTATTTGTGAAGGTCCTGCTCCTGCTAAGTTTGTAGGGACAAATCATATTCCTGAGAAATACGGTGACTATTTTACTGTAGTTTCAGTATCTGTTACACTGTTTGGTTACTGACCGACTACGTTTCTGTTGCTGTGTTATTCCATATTGGAAATACTATACTGTGTTGTATGTGACTATGTTGACAATAAGTTGTGTGTGTATTGTATTGTATTCTATTGAAGTACAATCTGATGTGCTAGCTGTGTTATAGTCTGAGGCAGGTGACACCATACAACTAAACGTTTCTGATTCCCTTTCACCTTCTGTGGTGTGAACTGGCCAAAGTCTAAAGAACAGGGCAGGGTGCAGAACAGGGCAGGGCTGGGGAACAGGGCAGGGCGAGGGCCGGAGAACAGGGCAGGGCGAGGGCTGGGGAAGAGGGCAGGGCGAGGGCCGGGGAACAGGACAGGGTGAGGGCTGGGGAACAGGGCAGGGCGAGAGCCGGGGAACAGGGCAGGGCCAGGGCTGGGGAACAGGGCAGGGCGAGGGCCGGGGAACAGGGCAGGGCCAGGGCTGGGGAACAGGGCAGGGTGAGGGCTGGGGAACAGGGCAGGGTGAGGGCTGGGGAACAGGGCAGGGTGAGGGCTGGGGAACAGGGCGGGGCCAGGGCTGGGGAACAGGGCAGGGCGAGGGCTGGGGAACAGGGCAGGGCGAGGGCTGAGGAACCCAGAGAATCCCACAGTCAGAGGAGCTGTATCCTGGCAGCCGGATCAAAGAGCCTCCCTGTGGGCCCTTATACTAAAGGTGCTGATGCCCTGTCAGGGGAGCTCAGACGCTGATATCTACATTAGGCTACACTAACATGGTGGGCCAGTGGCTTCACGCTCGGCACAGCGCTAGGCCAGCAGGGTAAATAAACCTGTGGAGGCTGGGGTTAGAGAGAGGCTTGGTCTGTGTTTGAAATAACAGGTCGGTCAGGTTTTGCAATAAGCCAAGCAGCGGTGTGTTTACTAAAGGAAGCAGAGCTGAAGGGCCAAAGCAAGCGTTTTAAAACCATCTGTGAAATGAATATTGCTGAAATGGAAATGAGGTATAAGCGGGCGGAGAGAAAGTTGTTTTGTAGAGCTGATATAAATCTGACGCCGTGTTAAAACCAGCAGCTAACTGCTCTGTCAGGTATTCTACCCCGTCCAATACTGTCCGCATGGGCACACACACACATGCACAGACAGATACACACACTCACCCACCCGCCTTACGGTTTTCCCAACAAAGAAACATTTTAATAAACTGGTGATAGGAAGCCAATTCAGACCTTTCCAAAGAGCAGACAGACACCTAGGGAACAATACACTAATCTTTCTGTCCCACACAATCCTAATGACAAATGGGACACGACTAGCATTCTGAGCGATGTCACAATCTATTAAGACCACAGAAGGCCGTTCTAAAGAAGCCTCAAAATGGAATGTGCCAATGGAAGAATGAGTCGTTCCCTCCGCTTTGTGAGAGGAAAAATGTATTTATATCCAACGTATTCTTCTTCACACGAGTCATTATCTCAGTGAGGAGTGCTTGTCTACCCCAGAGAGAATGGTCATTTCTGCCCTTCATATGGTCTTAATATGACTAAATCCACGTTGATAGACTTCTATTAAGACACAGACACTGTTCTGTCTGTCGGTAGTACTGGCAGGCACACCTCCTCTCTTCTGTTCAGAGCCTACTGTTTATGAAAGGCCTGAGAGGGAAAAGAGAGAGAAAGGCCTATCTTTCTGCATTCCGGACAAAGACAGGAGCAGTGTGCTATCACCTGTGCTGACGCCACACAGTCCACAGTTGTCAAAACGATCTGTCTTTCTTCTCGCCCAGATTACCACGGAGGATAGGAATGAGAGAGAGAAGACAACACAGTGGAGGATACAGATCAACTGCGGGTTCAAACGAACTCCAGTGGCGTCAAGCTTGGCCTACAATAAAGAACAATGTTGCCTAGGTAACCAGAAGTCCCCACAAGAATAGTAAACAAAACAACAATTTGACCAACTGGGGATATTTTGTTAGTCCCCACAAGGTCAAATGCTATTTCTAAGGGGTTAAGAATAGGATTTTGAATGGAACTGAATTGTGTGTCCCCACAAGGTTAGTTATACAAGACTGTGTGTGTGTGTGTGTACGTGTGTTCGGGGTGCCATTATTGTGTGGGTGTGTGTGTGTGTGTGTGTGTGTGTGTGTGTGTGTGTGTGTGTGTGTGTGTGTGTGTGTGATGCAATTCTTTGGTATTTATATATTTGATGGCATTTATTAGAGAGCACTATGAAAGTGTTCAACAGGCTTGGAGGTGTTTCTCTTTGGTTTCTAATGTTCTCTCCCTCTCTCTCTCTCTGTCTTTCTCTCTCTCTCAGAGAGCTGCAGGCCACCAGCCTACCCATGTACTCCTATGTACTCTGTTCTCTCTCTTTCTCAGAGAGCTGCAGGCCACCAGCCTACCCATGTACTCCTATGTACTCTGTTCTCTCTCTTTCTCAGAGAGCTGCAGGCCACCAGCCTACCCATGTACTCCTATGTACTCTGTTCTCTCTCTCTCTGAGAGCAGCAGGCCACCAGCCTACCCATGTACTCCTATGTACTCTGTTATCTATCTCTCAGAGAGCTGCAGGCCACCAGCCTACCCATGTACTCCTATGTACTCTGTTCTCTCTCTCTCAGAGAGCTGCAGGCCACCAGCCTACCCATGTACTCCTTTCTTTCTTTGTTTTCTTTAGAATGAAAGGGATTTTTGAACACCAAAGAGTTTATTTTGACAGCGTTAACCCTGTGAGGGAGGACAGGAGCCGGCAGTGTGGATACCGTGTTCGAGGATATACAACGCGCACCGTGCAGCAGTTCAGGAGCTGACCTCTCTACTTTCACCTTTTTAAATTATTTTTACGTGTGAAAGCATTCTAAAAGTATCTTCTGAATTATTTAAATGTGATAGTGTTAGTTATTTTACAGTTACCTTAGCCAAGGGAGTATAGCACATACAACAGTATACTAATACATTAATATGACACATGAAACAGTTTTTTTTAAGTTAAAGGAAGTTTGCGGTTAGAAAAAGAAAAAGCACAATGATATGGGAATACAAACTGGAGATTATACAACACGTTACATTGTATATACATGTCTAGTTTATTGCTTTCAAAATACAATATCTTACAATCCTTTGAAAAATGCTGAGCAATTTATAAAACTAACTAATGTATAACTGTATAACATTTCAAAATAGATTTGGGTATAAATATTCCCCTAGTTACAAATTTTACAACCAGTGTTGATATAGAAAATGCACTTCTGAAAAGAAATATTGGCACACTTAGAGTAAAGTGCTACCAAAATATTTTTAACACCTACATTCCACTGTTTTAGATATAGCATAGACACCCCTTTTTTCTTGCTAGCTAACAATTATTACCAAGAGTTCTTCAAGCCCTCAGCAGTGACTCCACTGAGAAGGGTAATGGCTGCCTCACCACTGTGGGTTTCACTGAGTTGATCTGAGGCCTGTCATGATGCCTAGTCCCCCCTGCTGACCAGTCCTTGGGTGGGAGGAGGTGCGGTTCTATGCTGTGCCTATATGGTTGTTCCTCTCTCTGAAACACATGCTTAGGCTCAGAGGGAGAGTCAGAGTGTGTGAGGGCTGTTTTTGGCATGCCGAACTTTGGAGCCGTTGGATCGTCTTTTACCCTTTTTGGCGTGGTCTTATCCCTGTCCAGATCAGCTGAGCCTTCAGAATTACTACTCCCGCTCTGTTGGAGTTGTAGTGAGGGCAGGAGTGACGGCTCTTGACAGGTCTCCCTCTTCCTGGAACACTTCCAGCTCTCTAGTGCTCTCTCCCTGGCTCGCTCCATGGGTTCCAGAATTACAGAGTTAGAGTTACACTGTGACATGAACTGACCATAGCCATAACCGATCTCTGCTGTGGATCGGGCCTTGACCTCTTCCTGGTAGCAGTGGAAGTCACACTCATACAGCACAGGGCCCGGTTTGTATTTGTGCACAGGCACGTAGGTGGCCACCCCGGGGTCCTTCTGTGGGCAGCAGTGGTGGAGGGAAGAGGGCAGCCCTGCCAGGGCAGGGTGGTGAAGCAGGGTGAGACCTGATAGGTCCTCCAGCTCTCTCTGTCTCAGCTCCCTCTCCAGCATCACACTCTCCAGCTCCTTATCAGCAAAAGCCCTCCTTTTCCTCATCCGGGCACTGACAGAGGAGAAGTGACCTCGCTTGGACCAGGGTCCGTCCTCATTCAATGGGGGTTTGTAGCCTATAGGGAAGTAAACAAGACTGATGTCATTTACCTGCCTAATGATTAATGATACACTCTTAGAAAAAAGAGTTCCAAAAGGGTTCTGCGGCTGTCCCCATAGGATAACCTTTTTTGGTTCATGTAGAACCCTTTTTGGTTCCAGGTAGAACTCTTGGGTTCCATGTAGAACCCTTTCCACAGAGGGTTCTACATGGAACCCAAAAGGGTTCTACCTCAATCAATCAATCAAATGTATTTATAAAGCTCTTTTTACATCAGCAGATGTCACAAAGTGCTATACAGAAACCCAACCTAGAACCAAAAGGGCTTCTTCCAAGGGTTCTCTTATGGGGACAGCCGTAGAAACCTTTCTGGTTATAGATAGCACTTTTTGTTCTCAGAGTGTACCTGAGAACACGTTCTGTTTTAACATAATCACTTCAAAGTTTATTTAGGTAAATTAAGTCAAAATTCATAAAGGCAAAGTAGATGCTCTAAACACAGCTATGATGGCATGGCCTAGTGTGTTTACACGTTCATGTGCTTACTCAGGGGAAAGTAGAAGAAACACAACCTCAAAACAACGTTGTCCCTCCCAACCGCTCGCTGGTAAACACAATGTGTAATTCCATATCCTCTCATTTGCATAATTTGTATTACCCCAGGTGTGTCACTGATACTCTCTGAGATACTCTTGAAGTATATAGGTGCACTGGTGTATCACTCATACCTTCTAAGATACTCTTAGCTGGAATTATAGGACATACATACCCTCTAAGATACTCTTAGCTAGGATGCTAGGTGCTCTGGTGTAGCGTTGATACGCTGTGCGAGCTAATGGTGCGGCTGTTCCTCTGACCCCTTTTTTACCCTGCAGAGGAATGGGGAGAGATAACATACATTGAAATATATTTACATGTGCATTAACCCCACGCTGTAAAAAAAAAAAGAGTTGTTTCAACTAATTATTATTATCAAGTAGCTTGTTCCACAGACTTTTTTAGTTTACTCAACTTTCGATCAAAGTGTGACCTGACCTTTTATTTTTTAGTTGGCCCAAATGCACAATGTGCATTTGGCCCACCTTGCCCCACCTTGAGAAAACTTAGGCAAAAAAACAGTCAACTTAAAATGTTGTGTTTGCTCAACTTGTCTCATATGTTCATATAATTCTTATTTGGGCATCTTCACTAAAAAAGGCTGTGGAACTAGTTACTCACACGGTGCTTTTGACATACAATGTTTTCAACTGACATATTTGACACACGTTCACATACATGATTACATTGTGCATGTTCATTTATACAGTTCATCACCTGGGATTTGAACTCACAATCTGCTTGGTTCATGGCATACCAATTTCCCTGCTAAACCACCATGTCTGTGTCAATTACTGATTTCACCTGTATTGCTACACTTCAAAGTACATTCACTTCAAAGTACATATATTTGATTGATCATAGTGATTCAGGAGTATCATTAAAACAGGTTAATATACCTCACCAACATTAGACAACTAGACAGAAAGCCCTCAAATTGCTGAAATAAGTCAATAAGTCAATGATGAGGGAATAGTCAGATTAAGTGATAATTGACACAGACATGGTGGAGTAGGAGGAAGAATGGCGTGAACCAAATGGTTGTGAGTTCAGATCCCAGGTGAGGACATTTTAAATTACAGTTACTGCATAAATGAACATGCACAATCTATTCATGCATGTCAAAGTGTGTAACATATGTCAATTGAAAACATTGTATGTTAGAAGCACTATTTTCATGTGTATAACCAGTTCCACAGTCTTTTTAGTTAAGATGCTCAAATATTTATTTCTAGTTGAAAGAACATATGAGTTGAGCAAACAGATTGTTTTAAGTTGACTGAAGTTTTGCCCAATTCTTTAAAAGTTGGAGCTAAGTTTGGGCCAGCAAAAACAGATTGGGTAACACTTTGACCAAAAACTTTAGTAAACTACAAAAGTCTGTTACTTAATAATAATTAGTTGAAACAACGAAATAAAATGTAGAGCATGGGGAAATTATGATGGAATAATATATTACAATAAACCAGGTATGTAAGTACAGTCTTAACCTCTGTAATGTATTGTAGGCTACTGCATGAAGTTGCTAGTTTGTTACAGAATAATTACAAATGAGTTTCCTGATGTAAGGCCTACAATTTCTATGATAAAATGCTTGTGAGTGTAAACAAATTAGTTTCATGAGTGGAATAACTAAATCTATACTGAACAAAAATATAAACGCAACATGTAAAGTCCATGTTTCATGAGCTGAAATAAAAGATCCCAGAAATGTTCCATACACACAAAATGCTTATTCCTCAAAAATGTTGTGGACAAATTCGTTTACATCCCTGTTAGTAAGTGTTTCTCTTTTGCCAAGATAATCCATCCACCTGACAGGTGTGGCATATCAAGAAGCTGATTAAAAAGCATGATCATTACACAGGTACACCTTCTGCTAGGGACACTAAAAGGCCACAAAAAAAAAATCAGTTTTGCCACAACACAATGCCACAGATGTCTCAAGTTTTTAGGGAGCGTGCAATTGGAATGCTGACTGCAGGAATGTTCACCAGAGCTGTTGCCAGAGAATTTAATGTTAATTTTTCTACAATAGCCACCTCCAACGTTGTTTTGGAGAATTTGGCAGTACGTCCAACCGGCCTCACATCCACAGACCACGTGTAACCATGCCAGCCAAGGACCTCCACTTCCGGCTTCTTCGCCTGCGGGATCGTCTGAGACCAGCCACCCGGACAGCTGATGAAACTGAGAAGTATTTTTGTCTGTAATAAAGCCCCTTTGTGGGGGAAAACTAATTCTGATTGGCTGGGCTTGGCTCCCCAGTGTGTGGCTCTGGCTCCCCAGTCTGTGGGCCTATGCCCTCCCAGGCCCACCCATGGCTGCGCCCCTGCACGGTCATGTGAAATCCATAGATTAGGGCCTAATTTATTTATTTCAATTGACTGATTTCTTTATATGAAATGTACTGTAACTCAGTAAAATCATTGAAATTGTTGCATGTTGCATTTGTATTTATGTTCAGTATAAATAAAACAAATATAACAGGAAAACATAACCTATCCAGAAATGTAAAGCAAAAACAGCCTATGTTTTTTTCAGGGAATATGGAACAATATTGTTCTTGTTTTCATCATCACAAAAGTTAAAGAGCAATGCATATGAATCTGCTTAGTCACACACTATCTAAGAGAATATATAAATCATAGGCAACTTTTTTTTACATAGATTAGGACAATTAATTGTTCTCTTGTTTCAATTTCCACAATTCTCTATCAGAGCAAATGTAGACAAAAAGGAATAGGTGCATGACGCACATGAGTTAGTCATCATATCTGACCTGTATTAACCTGTAATTACATAATCATTGACTGACACAAGTTACAAAACATTTACATACAGCATTTAGGCCTACATGATATGATAATTATCTTTCTTAAATGATATCCTGCCAGTAAAAGTCGGATGTCCCTGACACTCACCTCTGTCGCCTGCTGTCTCCGCAGGGCGACTTGCGCAGCCATCACCCGCTGCCGCTCCACCACGAGCACACAGTTCGCGCACTGGCAGTCACGCCAGCGACAGAAGCGCTTGTGGCCTTTGAGACAAGACACGACGCCGTGGTTCCGACAGCGGGCGCATTTGGGACTGCGGGTCGACTTGCGCGGCGTCTGCAGCGAATGCTGTTCCGTGACCACCTTCGATCCTTTCTCCGCGCCGCCGTGCCGCTCCTCGGGCAGGCATCCGTCGAGACTTTCCACATCAATCTCCTCATCAAATTCGAGTTTCAGAGCATTAAGCGTGGTCGTCTCTAGCTGTAGGCCTCTTTCCAATTGAGTGGACATCTAAGAGAAATTCCTTCCACGCTGTTGCAGTGCTGTATTCCCCACTTTAAAAGTTGTTAAGTTGTTGAAGCGCACCGTTCCGTTTGGCTGAACAGAACAGTCACTCTGTGAGCAGGGAGACGAGACTTTTGAAACCGCCAGACTTCTGAAATGAAGCTCCCAGCTGTTCTCTGACATTCGACAGAGTTTTCCCCGAGAACGGAGGCGAGGCGCACACACTGCGCTCCTGACTGGTGAGATGAGACACAACGTGGTAGGATATGTTCGCTCACAGTACAGCCTGCATGTAGCCTGTCAACCTGCCTTTAACACCTTCAGACACCACACCACATTTTTATTGGACGTCCAACTGTGCGAATCTCTAGACATCTTCAACGTCATCAGTGTTACATTTAATGCAGGTTAACTCCTCCTGTTCACATTTGGAACGTTTCAACAGCGCGCGCACTTGTCAGTAACTTGTCACTCATATCAGTAAATTTAGCTAGCTTATTTTCCTAATTAGTTGTTCTTAGTGTTCCCTATATCAATCTAAACATGTACTAATTTTTGAACAATTCTGTGACTCAATATGAGTAAATTGTAGGTCCAAACCGTCCAAAACAAATATGGAATGTAATGTTGATAACTACACCCCTTTTTTAATTGATATGATACAGACACACCATGTAGCGCTGGGCCAGTAACCGGAAGGTTGCTGGATCGAATCCCCGAGCTGACAAGGTAAAAATATGTCGTTCTGCCCCTGAACAAGGCAGTTAACCCACTGTTCCCCGGTAGGCCGTCATTGTAAATAAGAATTTGTTCTTAACTGACTTGCCTAGTTTAAAAAAAGGTTAAATTTAAAACATTTTAAAAACATAAATAGTTAAATGAAGCGTAAATGAAACAGTGTAATGCATTAGGCCTGCTCTTGACACAGGTGAGGAGGACGGTAAAACTATTTCCACACCAAGGTGAGTTTAGACATGAGAGAGAAACGAGGCGAAATGTGATTTTTTTACACATTGCACGGCACAGCACGCGCCTCAGGGAGCAGAGTTATATTTGGAGAGCATGGCTTCACCACAGACAGAGCTGAGGGGAAAGTGAAACAAATTATATTTTCCCATTTACCTGGCAGTTCTCTTTACTCCCTCACAGTCATAAATGCTCTTGAATTATTCAGGTTTTTGGCCGAAGTTGAGTTCAGAATATTCTCAATGTTTCTTTTAATTCCTGTGCATAAAACTGAACCACTTTACTGAGACCAATGATTCCTCTTAAAAATACATTATAGCCTATGTCTCATGGGTATTGTAGAATATGTTTGGCAATAATATAGACATAGACATCAATATTCAATTACTAACATTTTCAACCTGACATTTTCAACATCTCCCTGTCCGTCTGTAATACCAACATGTTTTAAGCAGACCACCATTGTCCCTGTGCCCAAGGAAGCGAAGGTAACCTGCCTAAATGACTACCGACCCGTAGCACTCACGTCTGTAGCCATGAAGTGCTTTGAAAAGCTGGTCATGGCTCACATCAACACCATTATCCCAGAAACCCTAGACCCACTCCAATTTGCATACCGCCCTAACAGATCCACAGATGATGCAATCTCTATTGCACTCCACACTGCCCTTTCCCACCTGGACAAAAGGAACACCTATATGAGAATGTGATTCATTGACTACATCTCAGCGTTCAACACCATAGTGCCCTCAAAGCTCATCAATAAGCTAAGGACCCTGGGACTCAACACCTCCCTCTGCAACTGGATCCTGGACTTCCTGGCGGGCCGCCCCCAGGTGGTAAGGGTAGGTAACAACACATCCGACACGCTGATCCTCAACACAGGGGCCCTTCAGGTGGGCGTGCTCAGTCCACTCCTCTACTCCCTGTTCACTCATGACTGCACAACTTTAACACCATCATTAAGTTTGCCGATGACACAATAGTGGTAGGCCTGATCACAGACAACGACGAGACAGCCTATAGGGAGGAGGTCAGAGACCTGGCTGTGTGGTGCCAGGACAACAGCCTCTCCATCAATGTGATCAAGACAAAGGAGATATTTGTGGACTACAGGAAAAAGAGGACTGAGCACGCCCCATTCTCATTGACGGGGCTGTAGTGGAGCAGGTTGAGAGCTTCAAGTTCCTTGGTGTCCACATTACCAACAAACTAACAAGCACACCAAGACAGTACCTATTCCCCAGAACCTATTCCCCTTCAGGAGACTGAAATTATTTGGCATGGGTCCTCAGATCCTCAAAAGGTTCTACAGCTGCACCATTGAGAGCATCCTGACTGGTTGCATCACTGACTTGTATGGCAACTGCCCGGCCTCCGACCGCAAGGCACTACAGAGAGTAGTGCATACGGCCCAGTACAGCACTGGGGCAAAGCTTCCTGCTATCCAAGGCCTCTATACCAGCCCCCCCCCCCCCCCCCCCCCCCTCTTTTACACCGCTGCTACTCTCTGTTGTTATCATCTATGCATAGTCACTTTAATAACTCCACCTACTTGTACATATTACCTCAATTACCTCGACTAACCGGTACCCCCGCACATTGACTCTGTACCGGTACCCCCTGTATATAGCCTTGCTATTGTTATTTTACTGCTGCTCTTTAATTACTTGTTACTTGTATTTCTTATTCATATTTTGTATTTATTTATTATAATTGTTTAAAAAAAATGGTTTAACTGCACTGTTGGTTAGGGTCTCGTAAGTAAGCATTTCACTGTAAGGTCTCTCCCTCTCCCTCTCCCTCTCCCTCTCCCTCTCCCTCTCCCTCTCCCTCTCCCTCTCCCTCTCCCTCTCCCTCTCCCACTCCCTCTCCCTCTCCCAGGTCTGAGCGCTCACTCACAGGAAGGGAGTGTTACATAGGTGAGATAGCACAGCAACAGACTCCTCAGTCCACAGGTCAGAATGTTGAGAGAACAATCAGTCCACACCTTCCAGAGAACCTGCAGCATAGAGAGACTGTAATGCTGTCACTCACACATGCCTCACCTGAACAACTTGTCCTATGGATGTATATGGTTTCTTCAAAGTGAAGAGCTCTATCGCCACACTGACTGGGCTTGTGTACAGGGGAGAGAACATCAGCACTGCTGAATACCACCATGAGGACCAAGAGAGGGCATGAGAGGTGTGCACCCTGGTGGTCATAGTAAGCCACTACACCCTGTGTAGTTGTTACATTGGTCTATGGAGAAGAGTATCTGCCTGTCCCAAATCACAACCTATCCCTTTCCCTTTAACCCCTTGATGATAGCATGTGTAAAAGGTCTGGTTATGTATAAGCACTGGTAAAGATTCCACAGTATTTCTTACACCCTACAAATCTGCAAACATTGAAAGGTTAGTGCCAATGGAGGGGAAGGGATCTAGTTGGGACCATCTGTCTGTGCCAAGGGAGGGGAATGGATCTAATTGGGACCGTCTGTCTGTGCCAAGGGAGGGGAAGGGATCTAGTTGGGACCGTCTGTCTGTGCCAAGGGAGGGGAATGGATCTAATTGGGACCGTCTGTCAGTGCCAAGGGAGGGGAATGGATCTAATTGGGACCGTCTGTCTGTGCCAAGGGAGGGGAAGGGATCTAGTTGGGACCGTCTGTCTGTGCCAAGGGAGGGGAAGGGATCTAATTGGGACCGTCTGTCTGTGCCAAGGGAGGGGAAGGGATCTAATTGGGACCGTCTGTCTGTGCCAAGGGAGGGGAAGGGATCTAATTGGGACCGTCTGTCTGTGCCAAGGGAGGGGAAGGGATCTAATTGGGACCGTCTGTCTGTGCCAAGGGAGGGGAAGGGATCTAATTGGGACCGTCTGTCTGTGCCAAGGGAGGGGAATGGATCTAATTGGGACCGTCTGTCAGTGCCAAGGGAGGGGAATGGATCTAATTGGGACCGTCTGTCTGTGTTTAAATCAAACCTTTTCAGTAACACTCCAATGTTAGCCTGCCTCTACTTCGAAGCTGCTGATCTACTGAGAGGAATATTCACTGACAATGGAGCTCCAATATTGACAAAACTATAAGAGGCGACTAAGCACCAATTAATACAAGCTATTAAGCAAGTAAAAAGACATGGCCACGAAGCTGCCGCATCAATCGAAACAGAGCTTGATGGCCAGTCGTTTCATTTCGGATGATTCATGAACAATTCTATTTAACAATGCCTCCCCTATGTGCTAAGCTTTTTCTTCTTCAGATTGACTTCATCACATTAGGTACTATGGTGTGATGGTTAGCACCTAGGTCTCTCTGCATATAAATTGGATGAAAATTCATTGGCCAGAGGATGACAGACTGAGATCTGTACTACATATGAGATGAGCTGGAGTTCGCCCAGCCTAGTGTCGTTTACCAAAGTTCAATCAGGTATTGGTGTGAATGCTCATTTAACTTCATCCAGGAAGCATAACATAATTCACTCTGTTTCCTATTCTAGGGGCATAGTGGGAATGAATACACACGTATCATCATCAGCATAGCGTCTCGTTTCTCCTCTTTCCTATTAGCCACGTGCAGAATGGCATTCACCTATTGACCCTATAGCCCATAAGCACGGCACCGTTATGCACATTCCTCACGCTTGATGTTTAACCTATGGGCTCACTTTTGCAGTTATCACCTTCCTCTTTCTCAACCAATGGGGCGTAAGTCTTGGGATGTATTTCTATGTCAACGTATCTTCTCTCACTTGCTGTTTTTCAGCAACAGTTTTCAACAACCATTCAACCTCCCCACCACCACCAGCTATAATACCCTTAAGGCTTAAGGCTCGTCATTGGAACTCCTTTACCCCAACGGGGGGGAGGGGGGGGGGGGGGGCTGTACTCGATTGAACTGTAGTCTCTTCTGTCTGGGTGCTGGAGCAGTGATATTGAGCTATGTTGTTTGTGTTTGAGGGAACTCTGGATGAGCCTCCATCATCTCCATCTCTGATTGACTGTGTGACAGACAGAGAAAGACCAGACTTTATTTTAACTTACCTTTCAGCTCAAGGTGTAGAAGGTGGCATCTGTTTTCTCCTGTATTAGGCTACTCTTTTTCTCTCTCTCTGCATGCTGGGAGTGTTTGGTGCATGCTGGGAATTGAATGAATAAGTGCGAGTGGTGTCTGGAGTTAGATCGCCTGTATTTTCTTTCTTGTTTCATTTTCTTGGTGGTTTTCCTTTTTCTATGCATGATTAGGTTTTTTTTGTGGTAGAATTAGGTACGTTGTTTTCTTGTTGGAATTGCCCTCGTTTTGGTGGGGATGGCGACCCACATGGGGACGCCATCCATGTCCCTTCGGCACGGCTTCAGGTGTGTTACTGAAGCTACTGTCACGGTGGAGGAGTTTCTGGTCGCCGTAGGAGAGAAGAGAAGGTAGGATATGAAAATGTTGCTTATGCTTTGCGGATGAATATAGCGGTGGTGGTCTTTCTTAAAGAAGAGCGTCTTGTCGATTGGATGGTTGAGCATGGCGTACTTCTTAAAGGGATGTTTATTCAAGTTACGACACTTTTTTTCTCCGTCAACAAGAGTAATAATTTCAAATATACCGCCGTTTATTCCCAATGAGCTATTGGAGTGCGAGTTATTGCGGTTTGGGAAGACTGCAAGTTCAATTAAAATTGTCCCATTGAGTTGCAAACACCCGGCTCTGAAACAGGTTATGTCGTTTTGACGACAGGTGTTTATGTTTTTGGACTCACCGGAGCAGACTTTGGCGTTATTGTTTAAAGTCAAGTATGACAACAGACTGTATATGGCTTATGCTAGTACAGGTAGTCAACGGTGTTTTGAGTGGGGATGTTGGCCATAAGCGACATGCTTGCGCGAAAAGGTGGAGGGAGGGACGCAGGTGGTCCTCGTAACGCCTGGGCCCACTGATGTGGGGAGAGGTGGGCCGGCAGCCACAAGCACCTGTTGCTGAGGAACAAGTTGTCCGTGTTGAGGGTGCTGAGTTGCTGCTTGTACCAGGGGGAAACATAGCACCTGTTGTATGAGGTAAGGATGGATCTGGGGAGCTTTTCCCCCAGACTGGTGAGGATATGCCCAGTATGAGTGATGGGGTACAGGAGGGGGTTCAGGTGGATCTTGTCTTCCAGTATGAGTGATGGGGTACAGGAGGGGGTTCAGGTGGATCTTGTCTTCCAGTATGAGTGATGGGGTACAGGAGGGGGTTCAGGTGGATCTTGTCTTCCAGTATGAGTGATGGGGTACAGGAGGGGGTTCAGGTGGATCTTGTCTTCCAGTATGAGTGATGGGGTACAGGAGGGGGTTCAGGTGGATCTTGTCTTCCAGTATGAGTGATGGGGTACAGGAGGGGGTTCAGGTGGATCTTGTCTTCCAGTATGAGTGATGGGGTACAGGAGGGGGTTCAGGTGGATCTTGTCTTCCAGTATGAGTGATGGGGTACAGGAGGGGGTTCAGGTGGATCTTGTCTTCCAGTATGAGTGATGGGGTACAGGAGGGGGTTCAGGTGGATCTTGTCTTCCAGTATGAGTGATGGGGTACAGGAGGGGGTTCAGGTGGATCTTGTCTTCCAGTATGAGTGATGGGGTACAGGAGGGGGTTCAGGTGGATCTTGTCCTCCAGTATGAGTGATGGGGTACAGGAGGGGGTTCAGGTGGATCTTGTCTTCCAGTATGAGTGATGGGGTACAGGAGGGGGTTCAGGTGGATCTTGTCTTCCAGTATGAGTGATGGGGTACAGGAGGGGGTTCAGGTGGATCTTGTCTTCCAGTATGAGTGATGGGGTACAGGAGGGGGTTCAGGTGGATCTTGTCTTCCAGTATGAGTGATGGGGTACAGGAGGGGGTTCAGGTGGATCTTGTCTTCCAGTATGAGTGATGGGGTGCAAGTGGGGAGTGTTGAGAGGGATGTGGCTAAGAGGAGTCAGTGGCCTCAGTTGAGGAGGATCAGGAGAAGGATATGGGCATTTCTGATATCCCTGTTGATATGATAGCAGCTGGTGATGACTCAATTTACAATCTAGGTGAAGTAAATGGGTTCCTGGACCAGACTTTTGGGAATCTGTTCAATTGGCTTGTGTATTAGAAGTAACTGGGGTATGTGGTGGCAGGGTCAGCATATACTCAGTCATGGTACTAATTTCAGTACTGGAGTGGAAATGTTGTTTTCCTCAGGCTTAGGGCTGACTGTGGTATCTACAACAGAGATTATCAAGTGTCAGGTTTCATTGATCAAGGCCGATGTTATGTTTATTTATTTTTTAATATTTATGCTCCTAATGAGGATACAGAGCATATTGCTGTATTTGATCAAATAAAGGAAACCTTAAGACAGTGGGACCAGGAGGGGTGTATAGTAGACAGTGGGACCAGGAGGGGTGTATAGTAGACAGTGGGACCAGGAGGGGTGTATAGTAGACAGTGGGACCAGGAGGGGTGTATAGTAGACAGTGGGACCAGGAGGGGTGTATAGTAGACAGTGGGACCAGGAGGGGTGTATAGTAGACAGTGGGACCAGGAGGGGTGTATAGTAGACAGCGGGACCAGGAGGGGTGTATAGTAGACAGTGGGACCAGGAGGGGTGTATAGTAGACAGTGGGACCAGGAGGGGTGTATAGTAGACAGTGGGACCAGGAGGGGTGTATAGTAGACAGTGGGACCAGGAGGGGTGTATAGTAGACAGGGGGACCAGGAGGGGTGTATAGTAGACAGTGGGACCAGGAGGGGTGTATAGTAGACAGCGGGACCAGGAGGGGTGTATAGTAGACAGTGGGACCAGGAGGGGTGTATAGTAGACAGGGGGACCAGGAGGGGTGTATAGTAGACAGTGGGACCAGGAGGGGTGTATAGTAGACAGTGGGACCAGGAGGGGTGTATAGTAGACAGTGGGACCAGGAGGGGTGTATAGTAGACAGGGGGACCAGGAGGGGTGTATAGTAGACAGCGGGACCAGGAGGGGTGTATAGTAGACAGTGGGACCAGGAGGGGTGTATAGTAGACAGGGGGACCAGGAGGGGTGTATAGTAGACAGTGGGACCAGGAGGGGTGTATAGTAGACAGTGGGACCAGGAGGGGTGTATAGTAGACAGGGGGACCAGGAGGGGTGTATAGTAGACAGTGGGACCAGGAGGGGTGTATAGTAGACAGTGGGACCAGGAGGGGTGTATAGTAGACAGTGGGACCAGGAGGGGTGTATAGTTACAGGGGGGGGGGGCTGGAACTGTACAGTGGGGTTGGAAGGTTAGACAGGTTGTATGTATCTGATCACTACTGTAGTAGGGTTGGAAGGTTAGACAGGTTGTATGTATCTGATCACTACTGTAGTAGGGTTGGAAGGTTAGACAGGTTGTATGTATCTGATCACTACTGTAGTAGGGTTGGAAGGTTAGACAGGTTGTATGTATCTGATCACTACTGTAGTAGGGTTGGAAGGTTAGACTGGTTGTATGTATCTGATCACTACTGTAGTAGGGTTGGAAGGTTAGACTGGTTGTATGTATCTGATCACTACTGTAGTAGGGTTGGACGGTTAGACAGGTTGTATGTATCTGATCACTACTGTAGTAGGGTTGGAAGGTTAAACTGGTTGTATGTATCTGATCACTACTGTAGTAGGGTTGGAAGGTTAGACAGGTTGTATGTATCTGATCACTACTGTAGTAGGGTTGGAAGGTTAGACAGGTTGTATGTATCTGATCACTACTGTAGTAGGGTTGGAAGGTTAGACAGGTTGTATGTATCTGAGCACTACTGTAGTAGGGTTGGAAGTTGTGATATTACTCCTGTGGGTTTTTCTGATCATCATAATGTGTCTGTTGATATTCACTTGTCCACGAAGGTCATCACCTTACTGGTATTTTAATGTTAAGTTGTTACATGACCATGTTTTGTGAAAAGTTTTTGTTGTTTTGGGAAAAATTGAGGGTTATTAAATGGAATTTTGAGTCCTTGAGACGATGGTGGGAGGTTGGGAAGGCCCAAATACGTGTGTTTGGTCAACAGTATACTGCCCTGTCTAGTACTGAAGTTAAAGAGACTATCAGGGCCCTTGAACAGGACATCAAATCTATTGAATTGAAGTTGCTCAATCAGAATAACCACCGGACTAGTCATGAACTTACAGGACAATAGACATGAACTGAGGTCATTTTTACATGAAAGTGTTTAGGGTGCCTTGATTAGGTCTCACTTTGCTTCCCTCAAGGATATGGATGCTCCTAGTGCTTTAAAGATATCCTAGGGCAGTCGACATTACAACGTAAACAGATGGTCTGCCTTCGTCTCCCTGATGGGAAGGTGACCACGGATGACGGTGAGAAGCACCAACATGCTGCGTTTCTTTACTCAGCCCTCTATAAGGCGGAGGATTGTGATCCTCTGTGAGCTGAGCAGTTGTTACATGGACTTCCTCAATTGGGCCCTGAGCAGAGAGCTGCTTTAGACTCTGACATTACTCTGCAGGAGCTGTCCACAGCAGTTATGCAGCTCTCATCAGGCCGAGCCCCTGGCGTTGATGGTTTACCATCTGAGTTCTAGAAGCACTTTTGGGGGTCTATTGGGGAGGATTTTTATGAAGTGGTGTGTGAATCTTTTCATGAGGGTTCTCTTCCTGTATCCTGTCAACGTGCTGTGCTTTCATTGTTGCCAAAAAAGGCAGATTTGTCTCTTTTAAAAAACTGCTGACCTGTTGCATTGCTGTGTGCAGAATATAAAATGACATTTAAGTGTCTCTCAAACAGGTTGAAAGAGTATCTGGGGCTGTTGGTCCACAAGGACCAGTCCTACTGTGTACCTGACCACTCTATCGTTGATAACTTGTTTCTAATAACAGATGTTTTAGACATTTGTAAACTGTCTGATGTGAATGTTGGTTTGCTTTCTTGGGATCAGGAGAAGTCTTTTAATCGTGTGGACCACCAGTACTTGTTCAAAACAATGAAAGCCTTTGGGTTTGGGGATGTTTTTTTGTCTTGGATGAGTTTACTGTATGCTGGGGGCTCATGGTGAAGGTGGGGGGTGGTTTGAGCTGCCCATCCCCGTCCAAAGGGGTACTAGGCAGGGATGCCCAATTTCAGGACAGTTATATTGTCTGGCAATTGAACTAATGCTTTGTTTTATAAGAACGAGGCTTACTGGTTTCTCTGTGCCAGGTGTAATGAAGGGTCCCACGATAGCACTGTCTGCGTATGCAGATGACGTGACCATTTTTATTACAGGGAGTGAGGATGTTAAGGTTCTCTCAAACACTTTAAAGGTGTATGAGGGGGCCTCCTCAGCTAAAGTTAATTGGGAAAAGAGTGAATCGCTGTGGGCAGGTCATCTTCAGATAGGGTCCGCTCCACGGTTACCAGGGGGGCTTCAGACAGGGTCCGCTCCACGGTTACCAGGGGGCTTCAGTGGGGCAGAGATGGGATGAAAACTTCCAGGTTTTTCAAGGCTGTTTCAAGGCCGGAGACTGTTGTATGGTGATGGTTCTAGCAGCCCAGAGACTGTTGTATGGTGATGGTTCTAGCAGCCCAGAGACTGTTGTATGGTGATGGTTCTAGCAGCCCAGAGACTGTTGTATGGTGATGGTTCTAGCAGCCCAGAGACTGTTGTATGGTGATGGTTCTGGCAGCCCAGAGACTGTTGTATGGTGGTGGTTCTAGCAGCCCGGAGACTGTTGTATGGTGATGGTTCTAGCTGCCCGGAGACTGTTGTATGGTGATGGTTCTAGCAGCCCGGAGATTGTTGTATGGTGATGGTTCTAGCAGCCCGGAGACTGTTGTATGGTGATGGTTCTAGCAGCCCAGAGACTGTTGTATGGTGATGGTTCTAGCAGCCCAGAGACTGTAGTATGGTGATGGTTCTAGCAACCCGGAGACTGTTGTATGGTGATGGTTCTAGCAGCCCGGAGACTGTTGTATGGTGATGGTTCTAGCAGCCCGGAGACTGTTGTATGGTGATGGTTCTAGCAGCCCGGAGACTGTTGTATGGTGATGGTTCTAGCAGCCCGGAGACTGTTGTATGGTGATGGTTCTAGCAGCCCGGAGACTGTTGTATGGTGATGGTTCTAGCAGCCCAGGGAGACTGTTGTATGGTGATGGTTCTAGCAGCCCGGAGACTGTTGTATGGTGATGGTTCTAGCTGCCCGGAGACTGTTGTATGGTGATGGTTCTAGCAGCCCAGAGACTGTTGTATGGTGATGGTTCTAGCAGCCCGGAGACTGTTGTATGGTGATGGGTCTAGCAGCCCGGAGACTGTTGTATGGTGATGGTTCTAGCAGCCCGGAGACTGTTGTATGGTGATGGTTCTAGCAGCCCGGAGACTGTTGTATGGTGATGGTTCTAGCAGCCCGGAGACTGTTGTATGGTGAAGGTTCTAGCAGCCCGGAGACTGTTGTACGGTGATGGTTCTAGCAGCCCAGAGACTGTTGTATGGTGATGGTTCTAGCAGCCCAGAGACTGTTGTATGGTGATGGTTCTAGCAGCCCAGAGACTGTTGTATGGTGATGGTTCTAGCAGCCCGGAGACTGTTGTATGGTGATGGTTCTAGCAGCCCGGAGACTGTTGTATGGTGAAGGTTCTAGCAGCCCAGAGACTGTTGTACGGTGAAGGTTCTAGCAGCCCGGAGACTGTTGTACGGTGATGGTTCTAGCAGCCCAGAGACTGTTGTATGGTGATGGTTCTAGCAGCCCAGAGACTGTTGTATGATGATGGTTCTAGCTGCCCGGAGACTGTTGTATGGTGATGGTTCTAGCAGCCCAGAGACTGTTGTATGGTGATGGTTCTAGCAGCCCGGAGACTGTTGTATGGTGATGGTTCTAGCAGCCCAGAGACTGTAGTATGGTGATGGTTCTAGCAGCCCAGAGACTGTTGTATGGTGATGGTTCTAGCAGCCCGGAGACTGTTGTATGGTGATGGTTCTAGCAGCCCAGAGACTGTTGTATGGTGATGGTTCTAGCAGCCCAGAGACTGTAGTATGGTGATGGTTCTAGCAGCCCAGAGACTGTTGTATGGTGATGGTTCTAGCAGCCCAGAGACTGTTGTATGGTGATGGTTCTAGCAGCCCAGAGACTGTAATATGGTGATGGTTCTAGCAGCCCAGAGACTATTGTATGGTGATGGTTCTAGCTGGGTCGACACAGCCTATACATTAATGAGGAGAGCGGGCTGTTTGGGATTTTTCTCTTAAAGCTAGAGGGGGGTGATTTGTCTTGCCTGACTCCATTCTATGAGTCTATTATACAGGCTTGGAGAGTTTTTGACCTGTCCCGTAAGGCCGTCCAGGGATGTGGCTTTTTGAAGAGCCTCTTTTTTACAACACTGCCATCCAGTCCCGTGCTCTGGGTTCAGCCAGCCTACGTTCATGCCTGTTAGGTGTGGGGTGTACTAAGCTGGGTCATCTGATGCGGAGCAGGAGCAGATCGTTGGAGGAGCTGGGAGAAAGAGCAGGGATCCGATCATCTCGCCTACTGAAGAAGGTTGTAGATGAGGTCTGTAATTCCTTACCAGTACTTCATCGGCAGTATGTGACTGATACTTCCAACTCTGATCGGTGGACGGGGGGTCTGGATTATGTGTTCCCTGCGCTGAATGTTAGTGCTGCTGCGGGGGCATTAGAAGAGGACGTGGAGATGCTGCTTTCCTTCCATACCTCGGAGCTGGGGGAGTTCAAGGCGGTGGGAAAGAAGGCCTTGTACATAATGTGTAAAAGTGTCCCGTGCTTCTTCCCTGGAAGAGGTGAAATTGGCGAGGTGGGCGGGTGTTTGGTCCAGGTGCCTCTCCAACAGGCTGTTGGCAGTCTAAATTTCAGTGTTCCAAAAAAGGTCCAGTTGCTACGACCACAAATACAAACTCCATCTAGACACCGTTGCCCTAGAGCACACAAACAATTATACATACCGTGGCCTAAACATCAGCGCCACAGGTAACTTCCACAAAGCTGTGAACGATCTGAGAGACAAGGCAAGAAGGGACTTCTATGCCATCAAAAGGAACATAAAATTTGACATACCAATTAGGATCTGGCAAAAAAATACTTGATTCAGTTATAGAACCCATTGCCCTTTATGGTTGTGAGGTCTGGGGTCCGCTCACCAACCAAGATTTCACAAAATGGGACAAACACCAAATTGAGACTTAGAGAAATCTGCAAAAATATCCTATCATTACAACACTGTATATAGACATAATATGACCTTTGAAATGTCTTTATTCTTTTGAAACTTTTGTGAGTGTGATGTTTTACTGTTAATTTTTTATTGTTTATTTCACTTGTTTATTATCTACTTCACTTGCTTTGGCAATGTAAACATATATGTTTCCCATGCCAATAAAGCCCCGTAAATTGAAATGAAATTGAGACAGAGTTTTTTTGTTTTTGTTTTGAAAACTCTTTATTGGGTCTGGGAAACCACAACACAATAAACAAACAAACAAAAACATGTTTAAACATCAATTAAAAACACAACACCAAATCTTCCTTCACAGGAACTAAACACAACAGACTCTGAATACCCCATATACTCATTAACAGCCCAATGTTGTTAACCAGTTTGTAATAGGCAAACTCAACCCTCAGTCTCGCTACCAACATCCTCTCCAGCATTCCCACCACATCCACAGTCCCATGTCCCCGAATACTGTTCTTCTGTGTTTTCCAAATTGCTAATTTAACTGCCCCTGACACAAAGTTAAGCAAGAGAACTACACCCCTTCGACTAAACCTGTACTTTGGCCCAAATATTGTACTGTATTGTAATGACCTCTATTGTAAAGCCCTCTGCATTTGGGTGGGGAGGGAGGGGGCTGTGAAACTCTCCTGCCATTGTTGGGCTCAACAGTTTTCACACCCCTCACTTCACACTTTAGTGCTAATTGAAGTTGCAGCCTGGTCAGTTCTGTTCTAGCAGCTTGGTAGCATAGTAGCCTTCTTTATTAAGCTTTATATAACAAAATGACCTAGAGATTATTGTCTTTTACTTTTTAGCTTCAGGAGTATGTTCAAACTGAATGTTACTCACTCAGTTTTGTGTTTCTTCTGCAGGTTTTGGTTTGTTAGAAGTTTTTTCTTGATAGTCCTTGGTAGTAATAGTCCATTCAGGTAATGTTGTGCACAATCAAGGTTTTAGGTGTCAGGATTCACCTAGGGGTCATGATTTTGGTCTGTACAAATGTTTGATCTATTAGAATAATTGATTATGCTTATGTTATATTAATAGAAGGGGAGGGGTTATAAGACCCCTCCCTCCTTACATTTATAGGGTCCTAGACTACTGTCACGGCTCTCGTCGTAATGAGGATCGGACCAAAGCGCAGCGTGTTCATGATTTTATTAGATCACAAAACACTCAAACAAAATAAACAAGAGGGAAACGCGAAACAGTTCTGTAAGGAGCATAAACTATACAGAAAACAACTACCCACAAAACACAGATGGGAAAAAGGCTGCCTAAGTATGAATCTCAATCAGAAACAACGATAGACAGCTGCCTCTGATTGGGTACCACACTCGGCCAAAAACAAAGAAATACAAAACATAGAATGCCCACCCCACATCACACCCTGACCTAACCAAATAGAGAAATAAAACGGTTCTCTAAGGTCAGGGCGTGACAACTACAGATTAACAATATATATATATATATATATATTCATTATATAGTTTTAGAATTGTTCCACAGTTGTTTGCTCTTTCTCTCTCTTATAATGTGTGACTGAGACAGAACTCTGCAGGGGATTGTGGGAGATAAGAGAATACTCAGACATTCCACAATAAATCAACTTTGGGCAGGGGAGATTTATTGCCTAGCTTTTATATAAACACTGAAACTCTATGTTTGTATAGCTATGAATGCAGGGTTTTGGTCTCAGGAGTAAAAAGGTAGTAACGTAGTCAGTGACATCACTAAGGTGGGACTTCGGTTTAATAAAACAACTTGAGACCTTTTGTTTGATGCAGAACTTACTCAGAAAAATGCGTGCTATGTTCCTGTTCCTGTTTGTCAACTTCTGTCTGCAATTGCATTAATAAAGGTTTTTGAATGATTTAATTAAAGATATTGTCATAATGCTAATTTCGCCAATGAGCCAATGATGATTGACAAGGAGGAAAGGAACAAACCTAACATAGGTATGGAATTTGGATTTCGATTGAAGGTTTTGATATTGAGGTTAGTATCCTGTATAAGTCCTTGCAAAAAAAAAGTCAAGTTTATCTACATTGATCCAACTAAAATTCTATATTTTTATAGAAGAACTCAGGAGCCCATGAGCTCACTACCGCTCTCTCTGTCTCTGTCTCTCTGTCTCTGTCTGTCTCTCTGTCTCTGTCTCTCTCTCTGTCTCTCTCTGTCTCTCTCTGTCTCTCTCTCTGTCTCTCTCGGTCTCTCTCTGTCTCGCTCTCTCTCGCTATCTCTCTCTGTTTCGCTCTCTCTCTCTCTGTCTCTGTCTCTCTCTCTGTCTCTCTGTCTCTCTGTCTCTCTCTCTGTCTCTCTCTCTGTCTCTCTCGGTCTCTCTCTGTCTCGCTCTCTCTCGCTATCTCTCTCTGTTTCGCTCTCTCTCTCTCTCTCTCTCTTTCACTATCCTCTTCCTTTTCAGTCTTGAGATACCAAAAATCCTAGAATTACAGTCCTCAATTGCACATGATTGAGGAGACTGAGTTGGAGTGAAAACCTGTACATAGTGTCCCTCAGAAGTGGTGTAGTAGTAACCTAGCGCACTGCCTCTCAACCCAGATACCAAACCGAACATCATGGACAAAGTGACCCTCATTGGCTCTGACATTTACTCTGGCATTCCTGTCACACAGTCCCCTTCTCCCTCTCTTCCCTTCTTCCACAGCCTATCACTCCATCCACTGGCTGTAGGGGACAGAGAAACTAGTGCCCCTCTGCTTCCATTAATCTGAGAAGATGTACTTTGACAGATCCCTCCATTCCTCCATTCACCCTGTGAGTGTGTCCTTTCCTAGCCCCTACCTTACTTCCTATGACTGCTAGTCCTATGTAAGCCCCTAGGGAGAAAACACATCAAATGAACACCAAAGGAAAACCGGTAAGTTAGCCTCAAGGTCAGAGAAGGCTCTACTTTTTAATGCAGTGAAGTTTAAGGAGAACGGAGAAGAGGCTTGACTTTCAAAACTGAATCCTGAGCTGAATCTCAATCTGCTTCCAAAGGGAAAGTAATGAACCTGGGCTTTGATCAGTTGACTTTTCACACAGTATTCAACACCTTTGCAACCTTCACATGTTTTTTTTATACCTTTATTTAGCTGGGCATGTCCTACCACAGACAACCACAGTAGAGCTGTGACTCCCCTAACTTACCCTCTACCACAGACAACCACAGTAGAGCTGTGACTCCCCTACCCTACCCCCTACCACAGACAACCCCAGTAGAGCTGTGACTCCCCTAACTTACCCTCTACCACAGACAACCACAGTAGAGCTGTGACTCCCCTCCCCTACCACAGACAACCCCAGTAGAGCTGTGACTCCCCTAACTTACCCTCTACCACAGACAACCCCAGTAGAGCTGTGACTCCCCTAACTTACCCTCTACCACAGACAACCCCAGTAGAGCTGTGACTCCCCTACCCTACCCCCTACCACAGACAACCCCAGTAGAGCTGTGACTCCCCTACCCTACCCCCTACAACATACAACCCCAGTAGAGCTGTGACTCCCCTAACTTACCCTCTACCACAGACAACCCCAGTAGAGCTGTGACTCCCCTAACTTACCCTCTACCACAGACAACCCCAGTAGAGCTGTGACTCCCCTACCCTACCCCCTACCACAGACAACCCCAGTAGAGCTGTGACTCCCCTAACTTACCCCCTACCACAGACAACCCCAGTAGAGCTGTGACTCCCCTAACTTACCCTCTACCACAGACAACCACAGTAGAGCTGTGACTCCCCTAACTTACCCCCTACCACAGACAACCCCAGTAGAGCTGTGACTCCCCTAACTTACCCTCTACCACAGACAACCACAGTAGAGCTGTGACTCCCCTAACTTACCCCCTACCACAGACAACCACAGTAGAGCTGTGACTCCCCTAACTTACCCCCTACCACAGACAACCACAGTAGAGCTGTGACTCCCCTAACTTACCCTCTACCACAGACAACCACAGTAGAGCTGTGACTCCCCTAACTTACCCCCTACCACAGACAACCACAGTAGAGCTGTGACTCCCCTAACTTACCCCCTACCACAGACAACCACAGTAGAGCTGTGACTCCCCTAACTTACCCTCTACCACAGACAACCACAGTAGAGCTGTGACTCCCCTAACTTACCCCCTACCACAGACAACCCCAGTAGAGCTGTGACTCCCCTAACTTACCCTCTACCACAGACAACCACAGTAGAGCTGTGACTCCCCTAACTTACCCCCTACCACAGACAACCACAGTAGAGCTGTGACTCCCCTAACTTACCCCCTACCACAGACAACCCCAGTAGAGCTGTGACTCCCCTAACTTACCCTCTACCACAGACAACCACAGTAGAGCTGTGACTCCCCTAACTTACCCTCTACCACAGACAACCACAGTAGAGCTGTGACTCCCCTAACTTACCCCCTACCACAGACAACCACAGTAGAGCTGTGACTCCCCTAACTTACCCTCTACCACAGACAACCCCAGTAGAGCTGTGACTCCCCTAACTTACCCCCTACCACAGACAACCACAGTAGAGCTGTGACTCCCCTACCCTACCCCCTACCACAGACAACCCCAGTAGAGCTGTGACTCCCCTACCCTACCCCCTACCACAGACAACCACAGTAGAGCTGTGACTCCCCTAACTTACCCTCTACCACAGACAACCCCAGTAGAGCTGTGACTCCCCTACCCTACCCCTTACAACATACAACCCCAGTAGAGCTGTGACTCCCCTACCCTACCCCTTACAACATACAACCCCAGTAGAGCTGTGACTCCCCTACCCTACCCCTTACAACATACAACCCCAGTAGAGCTGTGACTCCCCTACCCTACCCCTTACAACATACAACCCCAGTAGAGCTGTGACTCCCCTAACTTACCCTCTACCACAGACAACCACAGTAGAGCTGTGACTCCCCTAACTTACCCTCTACCACAGACAACCCCAGTAGAGCTGTGACTCCCCTACCCTACCCCTTACAACATACAACCCCAGTAGAGCTGTGACTCCCCTAACTTACCCTCTACCACAGACAACCCCAGTAGAGCTGTGACTCCCCTAACTTACCCCCTACCACAGACAACCACAGTAGAGCTGTGACTCCCCTAACTTACCCTCTACCACAGACAACCACAGTAGAGCTGTGACTCCCCTAACTTACCCTCTACCACAGACAACCCCAGTAGAGCTGTGACTCCCCTAACTTACCCCCTACCACAGACAACCACAGTAGAGCTGTGACTCCCCTAACTTACCCTCTACCACAGACAACCCCAGTAGAGCTGTGACTCCCCTACCCTACCCCTTACAACATACAACCCCAGTAGAGCTGTGACTCCCCTACCCTACCCCTTACAACATACAACCCCAGTAGAGCTGTGACTCCCCTACCCTACCCCTTACAACATACAACCCCAGTAGAGCTGTGACTCCCCTACCCTACCCCTTACAACATACAACCCCAGTAGAGCTGTGACTCCCCTAACTTACCCTCTACCACAGACAACCACAGTAGAGCTGTGACTCCCCTAACTTACCCTCTACCACAGACAACCCCAGTAGAGCTGTGACTCCCCTACCCTACCCCTTACAACATACAACCCCAGTAGAGCTGTGACTCCCCTAACTTACCCTCTACCACAGACAACCCCAGTAGAGCTGTGACTCCCCTACCCTAACCCCTACCACAGACAACCCCAGTAGAGCTGTGACTCCCCTACCCTACCCCCTACCACAGACAACCCCAGTAGAGCTGGGTGTGAAAGGCTCTGTAGGCCCAGTATTGGAGCTGTGTGTGTGTGTGTGTGTGTGTGTGTGTGTGTGTGTGTGTGTGTGTGTGCGTGTGTGTGTGTGTGTGCGTGTGCGTGTGCGTGTGCGTGTGCGTGTGCGTGTGCGCGTGCGCGTGCGCACGGTGTATTACGTTTTTCTCAATACATGGGAAAAAAATGAGTGTCACAGGATTGATGTTTTTCTCAATTCATTGCAGTCAATGTTTTTCTCGTTTATCTCTCTTTTATCTCTCTTTCTCACTCTCTCACTCTCTACCTCACTCTCATTCGCCTCTTGCTTCCTCTCCCCCTATCGCACCCTTTCTGTCTCTCTCTTCCCTCCCTCCCTCCACCTCCTCCTCTCTCTCCCCAGTCTCTCCTTCACCCCCCCCTCTCCCCTTCCCTCACTCTCCCCCTGCTCTCTCTCTCTCCTCCTCCCTCCATTCTCTCTCTCCTTCCTTCTTGCCCTCCCTTCCCCCTCTCATTACTCTCTCTCTCCCCATCCCTCCTTCACCCTCTCCCTCTCTCTCTCCCCTCCCTCACTCTCCCCCTTCTCTCTCCCCCTCATCCCCCTCCATTCTCTCTCCTTCCTTCTTGTCCTCCCTCCCCTTCCTCTCATCTCTCTCTCCTTCCTCTCTCCCCTTCCTCTCTCCTTCCTCTCTCCCCCTGCCTCCTTCACCCCCTCCCTCTCTCTCCTCCTCACTCTCCCTCCTCTCTCCCCCTCCCTCCTTCACTTTCTCCATCCTCTCTCTCCCCATCCCTCCTTTACCTTCTCCCTCTCTCTCTCCCCTCTCTCCTCCTCTCTTTCTCCCCCCATTTTCTCTCTCTCCTCCTCCTCCTCCTCCATTCCCTTCTTTCCCTGGCTCCCCCTCCTCTCATCTCTCTCTCTCTGCCTCCTCTCGCTTCCTCCTCTCTCCCACAGACATCCCGACATTCAGACAGACAGGCAGACACAGACAAACAAACAGACGCAGACGCAGACAGACAGACAGGCAGTTAGGCAGGCAGGCAGACAGACAGACAGACACAAACTGTTTCTAGTTTCAAGTCAATATATATATTTTTACCAATATCCTCTTAATAAGGCTCTTAGTTTCTAGAACTGCTGACCATTGTGTCCAATGGAGATCAGAAATGCTTTTGGGTCGATTGACTTCAAATTTCATATACCAGGTCATGACCAGTACCCTGGTCACAAATATGTAACATCTGGGAAGATTAAACATTTTAACCCTTCGAAACCGGCCCTATGACCCCCAATTAAGTCACTTCCTATAATCAGACAGACAGACAGGCCGACAAACAGACAGACACAAACAGGCAGACAGACAGACAGATACGCAGGCAGGCAGGCAGGCAGTTAGGCAGAAAGACACGAACGGTTTCAAGTTTCAAGTCAATAAAAAAAAATGTGACCAATATCCTCTTCAGAATTCATTCAAGAGTTCATCAAAAGCCTCTTAGTTTCTAGAACTGCAGACCATTGTGTCCAATGGAGGTCAGAAATGCTTTCGGGTTGATCGACTTTGATATTTCATATGTCGGGTCCCCCGGTCACAAATATATAACATTTGGAAGGTTAAATCTTTTTAACCCTTTGAAAACGCCCCTATGACCCCCAAGCAAGTCTCTTCCAGTAATCGCATGAAGCTGAAATTCAATGTACGACCTCCTGGGAACACTCTTTAACGATGCCCTGAGTTTTAAGAATTGACTGTTCTACAGAGGATGGAAAACAGTGTTTTTGTGTAACTGCAGGGAGAGAATGAAGGACCATGTTGAGGATTAATTAAGACCCTTCCTGTTGCCATAGGAAGCTAATCCTCAACACAAGGCATCCCTATAAGGTCACGATTGGTTATGTGCAAGGACGGTTAGCTAGCTCAATCCTCATGTATGTAGGTAATGCTTTTCTATGGATGAAAAGCCTTGTTCTCTTTGGGAGCAAGTTTTTACTGTGAATAGTACGTTTCACGGTCAGATGTAGACTTGCATTCATCAGCAGCGTCTGTTGAATGATACCATGTGTGAATTTTGTTTCTAGCCTCAACCGTTCTGTCAATGTCAGTCAAAAGCACATGTAGTCTAGGTCAGACTTGAAGAGAGACTTACCTTTCTACCATGTGGGGAGGTGGAAATGTATTCATTGTTCATTGGATTAAGGTTAGGGTTAGGGTTATGTCTAGGGTTGAGGTTCTAACCCTAACCCTAGCTTCATGTCCACTCCCAGCTCAATCCTAATCATAACACTGACCCTAACTCTAACGTTATTGAGAAAAACGTCCACCATGTGACATTTTACCTTTGTGCAAAAACGTCCCAGGATGACATTTTCCGGCTGATAATGGGTTCTGATATCCAACGAAGTGCAGTGATATCCATCACATCTCTGTCTGAGGGTGGGGAGTGTTTCCATACAGAACACAGAGCAGCATGATCAGTATGTGCTGTTTAACATGAGACACCACAGATGAAGGATAATCAATGCAATAGCTGTCTCCCTCTTCAGGCTAGATGAGTTTGTTATCTCAGTAAATGTGTTCGCTACTCATATGCAATTATATCTCTCCCCATACCGGGTATATCTTTCACAGACTGGGAGGAGAGAGCTGAGCGCAACGAGCAATGCACACACACACACGCACAAACCTACACACACGTACGCACACGCACACACACACACACACACAGTCAGTCTGTGATGCTTTATCACTCAGCTCAGCGTGGCTATTGATTTCTGTTGTATCGGAGCTCAGGTTAATGAAAGATGTTACATAATGCAGATGCATCGATGTCTGTCTGTCTGCCCGTCTGCCTGTTTGCCCGCCTGTCGGTCTGTCAGTCTGCCTGTCTGCCTGGCTGCCTGTTTGCCCGCCTGTCGGTCTGTCAGTCTGCCTGGCTGCCTGTTTGCCCGCCTGTCGGTCTGTCAGTCTGCCTGGCTGCCTGTCTGCCTGGCTGCCTGTCTGCCTGGCTGCCTGTTTGCCCGCCTGTCAGTCTGCCTGTCTACCTGGCTGCCATGTAGGTTATACACACACCTCTCTCCGTCTCTCGTTGTCTTTCTGTCTCTCTCTGTCTCTGTCTCTGTCTCTCTCTCTCTTTGTCTTACACTCTCTCTGCCGCGCTTTCTCTCTCTTCTCTTTTCTTTTCATTGTAGCTGCTGTAGAAGATTACCTCCCAGGATCTCTGATCTCATTGTGTCTTTGAGTGGCAGAATGAAACCTGAAGCATCTCAACTGAATCTGAAGTAATTCTGCTGCTACAGTTGCTGTATTATAGAAAGCTCATTCAGCTCTAAACAGCTTCCACGTCTTTCTCTCTTTACACATGTTCATCCTTTCTTAAAAGCCTATGGGTTGGATCTTCTCAAATACTTGAATTTAGTCCAAATGTTCTTTTTGTTTTAGTTTTCTTTTCTGGATAATTAAAGAAATGCTGGATCAAGTTTGAAGTTAGCCACACTGTCATACATAGACTTATTTAGAAAATAATGACATCCAGTGATGTTTAAGGAGAAAACGGGCAGATTTTTCAGGCCTAGGTGCGTTGAGACGTGGGGGACCCTCTTGACTCCAACGTCGGTCTGACAACGCAGATGCAGGCAGTGCTTTGCATTGCAAAACACATCATTATAACTGCATGAGATAATTCTGCTGTGTCTGGCTGTACCAGGGAGCTGGATTAAATGGGTTTTAATGTAATTGTATTCAGACTAGATGCACAAACGAAAAGCTGCGTCATGCCGACGGAAACACTGGAAGAAGTATTTCCCAAAACATCAGTTATGTTCAATAAGAGGGTTTTGATATTTGTTTATAGGCTGTCAGAAAGTTTTCCACGGCTAAACAACTAGTCAATTCATTAACAATCTGTCTTTCTAGTTTGACAAGCACCAGAAATAGACACTGGAGACTGGAGTGTAGATGAACAGATGTTAATTGTGACTTGCTCTTTGACTAGTGTGTTGGCTAATCCGCCGGCCTGCCTGCCTACAGTACTCTGTGGTGGGTACTGGGTAGGGTATAGAGGATTGTATGGGCTTCTCTACGCTGGTGTTCACTCATTCTCATTCTAGTTCTCCTCTTGTTGAACGGTACAGTAGTGGACTGTGTGTGACAGCTGGGCAGAACGGACAGTCTCTGATGGTGGTGCATTATATGTAGTCTCACGCTTCAATGTTTCTTCCATTAAATCTACTCATCAATCAAATGAGCTGCCCCCCGTGCGTAACAGTTTCACACAGTGGTATCAGACCGTGGTATCAGCCAGTGGTATCAGCCAGTGGTATCAGCCAGTGGTATCAGACCGTGGTATCAGACCGTGGTATCAGACCGTGGTATCAGACCGTGGTATCACAAAGGAGAGGGATGCTCTTGCTCTCCCTGGCTGGTTTTCCCTCCCTCCATTTCTCTAACTCTACCTCTCCACCAAGCAGCACACTTGTGTTTCTTCCTCTTTATTATCTCCTCCTCTTCCTCATCCTCCTCCTCCTCTCCCCCTCTTCCTCTCCTGGCCTCAGGGCTGAGAGGGATGTCCCTCAGGCACCTCAGCCTCTCCATCTACCCATAATCTGGGTAACTCTACTGGGCTACAGAGGCAGCTGTGGCCCTTTGATGGGGCCTGGTGGGGCATTTTGGCTAAGCCACCCAACACTCCTGTGTCCACCATTAAGTCTGAGACAGTGGGGTGTCTTCATCAGAGGGACTGTGACACACCTGCCAGCCTAAGAGCTCAGATTATTGCTTTCAGACTAACAAGGACCCCAGAATGGCCGAAAAAACACAAGATTCATTTCAAATGACCCCTAAAAATAGCAGTGTTGGGTGATTTGAAAAGCTATAGTCAATCAATCAACAATATAATAATACTCTTAGGAAAAATATGTATCTTTAACGCACAATCTGTGGATACTATGTGATTAGAGAAGTTCAAAGCTTTCCTTCACTCTCTCCACTGTCAGGACTGCCTCTGTTCATCTGGGCTTTCCTTCACTCTCTCCACTGTCAGGACTCCCTCTGTTCATCTGGGCTTTCCTTCACTCTCTCCTCTGTCAGGACTGCCTCTGTTCATCTGGGCTTTCCATCACTCTCTCCACTGTCAGGACTCCCTCTGTTCATCTGGGCTTTCCATCACTCTCTCCTCTGTCAGGACTGCCCCTGTTCATCTGGGCTCTCCATCACTCTCTCCACTGTCAGGACTGCCTCTGTTCATCTGGGCTTTCCATCACTCTCTCCTCTGTCAGGACTGCCTCTGTTCATCTGGGCTTTCCATCACTCTCTCCACTGTCAGGACTGCCTCTGTTCATCTGGGCTTTCCACCACTCTCTCCTCTGTCAGGACTGCCTCTGTTCATCTGGGCTTTCCATCACTCTCTCCTCTGTCAGGACTGCCTCTGTTCATCTGGGCTTTCCATCACTCTCTCCTCTGTCAAGACTGCCTCTTCATCTGGGCTTTCCATCACTCTCTCCTCTGTCAGGACTGCCTCTGTTCATCTGGGCTTTCCATCACTCTCTCCTCTGTCAGGACTGCCTCTGTTCATCTGGGCTCTCCATCACTCTGTTTTTTCCTCTCCTCCATCATCTGACCTTGTGTTCCTTCCAGGATACTCTCTCCTCCTTTTCCAGAGAGCTGTCACTCTGTCCCGCCACCCCCCTCACCTAAACGTACACGTATACCTCTGTGTGCGGACGTGCCTGTCAGCTCTCCTTATCGTGTGTGTCTCTGTCTGTGACTGTGTGCATGTGTGTGTATGTGTCGGTAGGTGTGTGTGTTTTTAGGTGTGTCTTTGTGTGCTAGCCTCATTCCCTATGCTGTCAAAGGATAGCTTTTCTCGTGTTTAGCTTTGACTCCTGTCTGGAATGCTGAGAGAAAGAGAGAGAGAGAGAGGTAAAGTGAAAGAGAAATCCTCTAAGGTCCGTTCTAGATTCCCAGTACACTGATGTCTGATAGATTTCTTTCTCTCTATATTTTACATGTTTCCATCCAGCCTTCTTTCCTCCAACGTCTGTAGCAGGCCCTGTGTCCATCTTTCCAGACTCTAATGTGAACAAGTTATACATCAACGTACGGCCTGGTCCAAGCTCTCTCTCAGCCTCTCTCTCTCTGCCTCTCTCTCTCTCTCTCTCTCTCTCTCTCTCTCTCTCTCTCTCTCTCTCTCTCTCTCTCTCTCTCTCTCTCTCTCTCTCTCTCTGCCTCTGCCTCTGCGCCTCTCTGCCTCTCTGCCTCTCTGCCTCTCTGCCTCTCTCTCTCTGCCTCTCTCTCTCTCTGCCTCTCTCTCTCTCTGCCTCTCTCTCTCTCTGCCTCTCTCTCTCTCTGCCTCTCTCTCTGCCTCTCTCTCTGCCTCTCTCTCTGCCTCTCTGCCTCTCTCTCTGCCTCTCTGCCTCTCTCTCTGCCTCTCTCTCTGCCTCTCTCTCTGCCTCTCTGCCTCTCTCTCTGCCTCTCTGCCTCTCTCTCTCTCTCTCTGCCTCTCTCTCTCTCTCTCTCTCTCTCTCTCTCTCTCTCTCTCTCTCTCTCTCTCTCTCTGCCTCTCTCTCTCTCTGCCTCTCTCTCTCTCTGCCTCTCTCTCTGCCTCTCTCTCTCTGCCTCTCTCTCTCTGCCTCTCTCTCTCTGCCTCTCTCTCTCTCTCTCTCTGCCTCTCTCTCTCTCTCTGCCTCTCTCTCTGCCTCTCGCTCTGCCTCTCTCTCTCTCTGCCTCTCTCTCTCTCTGCCTCTCTCTCTCTCTGCCTCTCGCTCTGCCTCTCTCTCTCTCTCTGCCTCTCTCTCTCTCTCTGCCTCTCTCTCTCTCTCTCTCTCTCTCTCTCTCTCTCTGTCTCTCTCTCTCTCTCTCTGCCTCTCTCTCTCTCTCTCTCTCTGCCTCTCTCTCTCTCTCTCTCTCTCTCTGCCTCTCTCTCTGCCTCTCTCTCTGCCTCTCTCTCTGCCTCTCTCTCTGCCTCTCTCTCTGCCTCTCTCTGCCTCTCTCTCTGCCTCTCTCTCTCTCTCTGCCTCTCTCTCTCTCTCTGCCTCTCTCTCTCTCTCTCTGCCTCTCTCTCTCTCTCTGCCTCTCTCTCTCTCTCTGCCTCTCTCTCTCTCTCTCTGCCTCTCTCTCTCTCTCTCTGCCTCTCTCTCTCTCTCTGCCTCTCTCTCTCTCTCTCTACCTCTCTCTCTCTCTCTCTCCTCTCTCTCTCTCTCTCTCCCTCTCTCTCTCTCTCTCTGCCTCTCTCTCTCTCTCTCTGCCTCTCTCTCTCTCTCTCTGCCTCTCTCTCTCTCTCTCTGCCTCTCTCTCTCTCTCTCTGCCTCTCTCTCTCTCTCTGCCTCTCTCTCTCTCTCTGCCTCTCTCTCTCTCTCTGCCTCTCTCTCTCTCTCTGCCTCTCTCTCTCTCTCTGCCTCTCTCTCTCTCTCTGCCTCTCTCTCTCTCTCTACCTCTCTCTCTCTCTCTCTACCTCTCTCTCTCTCTCTCTGCCTCTCTCTCTCTCTCTCTGCCTCTCTCTCTCTGCCTCTCTGCCGCTCTGCCTCTCTCGCTCTCCCTCTCGCTCTGTCTCTGTCCTGCATAGGAATCGACTCTGATTCAGACAGCCACAAGGCTTGTACCTCACAGGGAAAACGGGACTCCAATATTTGAGTGGAGGAATCGCGCTGGCTGATGCTTTAAATGAGCATAACTATGAAATGATATGGCAGACATAGGCTTAGACGTGGCCAGGGATATGGCTTAGACGTGGCCAGGGATATGGTTTGGCGTGGCCAGGGATATGGTTTGGCGTGGCCAGGGATATGGCTTGGGCGTGGCCAGGGATATGGCTTGGGTTTGGCCAGGGATATGGCTTGGGTTTGGCCAGGGATATGGCTTGGGCGTGGCCAGGGATATGGCTTGGGCGTGGCCAGGGATATGCCTTGGGTTTGGCCAGGGATATGGCTTGGGTTTGGCCAGGGATATGGCTTGGGCGTGGCCAGGGATATGGCTTGGGTTTGGCCAGGGATATGGCTTGGGTTTGGCCAGGGATATGGCTTGGGCGTGGCCAGGGATATGGCTTGGGCGTGGCCAATGCCCTGACTGCTCAACTTATGTAACTTGAGGATTTTCCTGAAAATGGTTGAAGTGATTTGGGTAGATATGAAATGTGGGAAGTGAAAACTTTGGCAGAGGGTTTTGTTTGCCCTCATAGGGGAGAAGAAACCAAATTAATCAATCTGTGTTTTGAAAACAGAATGCTTTCCCATCCGAGCAATTGTGTATTTGTAATAAATTCATATGCTCAGTGCCTCGATTTGAATTTGAATTTAAGTGTGTGTGTGCCTGCATGTTCGTGGATGTGTGTGGGTGGGTTGGGTGGGTGGATGTGTGTGTGCGCATGTGTGTGCTCAGGCTCCTTGTCTCCCATCATCTTTAACTTGACTGTATTTTGGGATGTTCTGCAGGGTAAACATGATGAAGTATTGGAGTGTCTAATGCATGGTTAAGGACAGAGTCCATTTTCAGATGAGTATGTAATGAAGCCTCTAAATGATCTCTTTATCCTGTCTAGGATCAGCGTGGCGCTAGCGGCACCCCTCCCCCCCCCCCACTGAAAAACCAGTGCCGCGAAATTCAAAAAAAATATTTTTTTAAAATATTTAACTTTCACACATTAAAGTCCAATACAGCTAATGAAAGACACAGATCTTGTGAATCCAGTCAACATTTCCGATTTTTAAAATGTTTTACAGGGAAGACACAATATGTAAAGATGTACATCTATTACCTAAAAACACATTAGCATAATCCACCATCTTTTATTTGTCCACCAACACCAGTAGCCATCACCAATTCGGCTAAACTAAGATATTTATAGCCCCTAACCAACAAAAAAACTCATTAGATGACAGTCTGATAACATATTTATGGTATGGGATAGGTTTTGTTAGAAAAAAGTGCATATTTCAGGTAGATGGCATAGTTTACAATTGCACCCACCGTCACAAATGGACTAGAATAATTACAATGAGCAACGTGTTTACCTAACTACTAATCATCAAACATTTCGTAAAAATACACAGCATACACGAATCGAAAGACACAGATCCTGTGAATACAGACAATATTTCAGATTTTCTAAGTGTCTTACAGCGAAAACACAATAAATCGTTATATTAGCTTAGCACATAGCAATTAGCAGCCCAGCATTGATTCTAGCCAAAGTGAGCGATAAAAGTCAACATCGCCAAAAGATATTAATTTTTTCACTAACCTTCTCAGAATTCTTCCGATGACACTCCTGTAACATCACATTACAACATGCATATACAGTTTGATCGAAAATGTTTATATTTAGCCACCAAAATCATGGTTAGACAATGTGAAATGTAGACAAGCTGGTAAAGAAAAAGTCCTTGCGCCACTTAGACAGTGATCTACTCTTATACATAAATACTCATAAACGTGACTAAAAAATATAGGGTGGACAGGGATTGATAGACAATTTAATTCTTAATACAATTGCGTTATTACATTTTTTAATTTATCCTTACTTTTCAATACAGTTTGCGCCAAGCGAAGCTACGTCAAAAAACATGGCGTCCTAAGCCACTAAAATGTTTCGACAGAAACACGATTTATCATAATAAAAATGTCCTACCTTGAGCTGTTCTTCCATCAGTATCTTGGGCAAAGGATCCTTTCTTGGGAGAAATCATCTTTTGGTGGAAAGCTGTCCTCTTGCCATGTGGAAATGTCAACTGCGTTCGGGATGAACTGAAAAGCGTGCCCAACTTTTCACATCGTTGCAAAAATAAATGTCCCAAAATCGCACTAAACGGATATAAATTGCTATAAAACGCTTTAAATTAACTACCTTATGATGTTTTTAACTCCTATAACGAGTGAAAAGATGACCGGAGAAATATAACAGGCTAAACTAACGCTTGGAACAGGTGCGCGCCGGTGTCCTCTAGGCTCATGACGCAGCTCCCAAAGAATGACTAGCTTCAGGGTTTTTTCATTTGTAGATCCTGTGAACGTGCAATCGACCCCGTTGGAATCGTCATCACGTAAAGGCATCCAGGGGAAGACGTAAGAAGTGTCCGTATAGTCATAGCAACGACAGTGCCCTTTTAACTGAGTTCAGAAGAGTGGCCAACATTTCTCAAATCTGACTCCATGTCAGGGAAATTGCTGTAGAATGGGCTCTGTTCCACTTAGAGACAAAATTTCAACTCCTATAGAAACTATAGACTGTTTTCTATCCAATAATAATAATAATATGCATATTGTACGATCAAGGATTTTGTGGGAAGCCGTTTCAAAAATTAGCCAAGTTAGCATAAATAGTCTAAACAGCGCCCCCATCCCCAACAGGTTATAGCAGAAAGACACCAGCCCAGATATTCAGTTACATTTCAATATCACTCAGTTAATTAACATATTCTGGTCCAATATTTTAATTATCACGTATTTATGCCTTCCACAGAGTCAATTATCCACAGATATCAAACACTTGACTTGAACTAAGCATCTTAGTCAACACCCAGAAGATTCATCCAGATACAAGCTCTCTTGCCATCTGATTACTCATATAATCCAGAGCAGTACCACTGAGGAAAATGGTATTACAGATTTGCCCACAGGGGTATCAAATCTGCTGCATTGTCACATAAGATAGGATAGTAGTGGGCTGGCAAGGCAAGCAGTTGATCTTGTTTTCCTAATAAAGACATTTGTCTTGTAGGCAGTGTTCTCCTGACATGATAAATGCATCTACAATCAATGATTATTCACTGTAAGTGAATTAGCCTGTTGGTTGGTTGCTGAGAATAGATTTTCCTCTTTAGATGACATTGATAAAATCCAATATTTTATAGTAACACTTAATCCTGGTTAATGTGTTCATTGCTGAGGAAGCAGAGGATGTTATGTTGAAGTCAGTGTGTGTGTTTGTGTACGTGTGTGTGCATCGTTTGGTGTTTGTGTGTGTGCGTTTGTGTGTGTGTGTGCATGTGTGCATTTTATGTGTGTGCGTGTGTGTGTGTGTGCATTTGGTGTGTGCGCGTGCGTGTGCATTTGGAGTGTGTGTGTGTCTGTGTGTGTCTGTGTGCATTTGGAGTGTGTGTGTGCATTTGGAGTGTGTGTGTGCATTTGGAGTGTGTGTGTGTCTGTGTGTGTGTGCATTTGGTGTGTGTGTGTGTGTGTGTGTGTGCATTTGGTGTGTGTGTGTGTGTGTGTGTGTGTGTGTGTGCATTTGGAGTGTGTGTGTGTGTGTGTGTGTGTGTGTGTGTGTGTGCATTTGGTGTGTGTGTGTGCATTTGGTGTGTGTGTGTGTGTGTGTGTGCATTTGGTGTGTCTGTGTGTGTGTGCATTTGGTGTGTCTGTGTGTGTGTGTGTGTGTGTGCATTTGGAGTGTGTGTGTGTGTGCATTTGGAGTGTGTGTGTGTGTGTGTGTGTGTGCATTTGGTGTGTGTGTGTGCGTTTGGTGTGTGTGTGTGCGAGTCTGGGTGTGTCTCTGCATCCGTGCTTGCGAGTGTAAATATGCACATAGAGTGCCAGTCATGTCTGTGTTGGGCATTGATGATAACACACATCCTGCAGGGCATTGATGATAACACACGTCCTGCAGAGCATTGATTATAACACACGTCCTGCAGAGCATTGATGATAACACACGTCCTGCAGAGCATTGATGATAACACACGTCCTGCAGAGCATTGATGATAACACACGTCCTGCAGGGCATTGATGATAACACACGTCCTGCAGAGCATTGATGATAACACACGTCCTGCAGAGCATTGATGATAACACACGTCCTGCAGGGCATTGATGATAACACACGTCCTGCAGGGCATTGATGATAACACACGTCCTGCAGGGCATTGATGATAACACACATCCTGCAGGGCATTGATGATAACACACGTCCTGCAGGGCATTGATGATAACACACGTCCTGCAGGGCATTGAAGATAACACACGTCCTGCAGGGCATTGATGATAACACACGTCCTGCAGGGCATTGATGATAACACACGTCCTGCAGAGCATTGATGATAACACACGTCCTGCAGGGCATTGATGATAACACACGTCCTGCAGAGCATTGATGATAACACACATCCTGCAGGGCATTGATGATAACACACATCCTGCAGGGCATTGATGATAACACACATCCTGCAGGGCATTGATGATAACACACATCATGCAGGGCATTAATGATAACACACGTCCTGCAGGGCATTGATGATAACACACGTCCTGCAGGGCATTGATGATAACACACGTCCTGCAGGGCATTGATGATAACACACGTCCTGCAGAGCATTGATGATAACACACGTCCTGCAGGGCATTGATGATAACACACGTCCTGCAGGGCATTGATGATAACACACATCCTGCAGGGCATTGATGATAACACACGTCCTGCAGGGCATTGATGATAACACACGTCCTGCAGGGCATTGATGATAACACACGTCCTGCAGGGCATTGATGATAACACACGTCCTGCAGGGCATTGATGATAACACACGTCCTGCAGGGCATTGATGATAACACACGTCCTGCAGGGCATTGATGATAACACACGTCCTGCAGGGCATTGATGATAACACACGTCCTGCAGGGCATTGATGATAACACACGTCCTGCAGGGCATTGATGATAACACACATCCTGCAGGGCATTGATGATAACACACGTCCTGCAGGGCATTGATGATAACACACATCCTGCAGAGCATTGATGATAACACACATCCTGCAGTGGCTGCTGCTACTGATTCAATTGATGTGCTATGTTTTTGCCTCATCATACTAACCTTGTCTCAGATCTGTTGGTGCTGTCTTCCTAAATACTATGATCATTGCGTAGAACAGATCAGGGACCAGAGCTAATTTTCTACTAGATGTTTTCATGTTGTTACATTTCAGAGCATATGGGCCATTAAGTAACTTGTGTCTCAGTGTGGTTATTTGGCCAGTGTGTGTTGCTGCAGCTGTGTAATGGTATTACTACTAAACGAGCCAGTCAGCCTAGCTGCTGAAGAGCAGTCGGAGACCTCTGGGCCTGCAGGACAGATGTCTGCAGCAGTTAACAGCTCCACACTGATGACAGCTCTTAATTTGTCATGTTTTTATACACTAAACATAGAGAGGCGAGTTGACGGCCATGCCTGGAGCTAACGGCTAGCTATTCATTTCAATTACAGTACGGGGAGCGTAATGGATGTGTCACCAGACAGTCACATGATCCGGCCAATGAGAGGCCACGCGTGTTAATTGGCAGTTAGAGAACCTGTCAATCATCGGGGGGTTCCGGAACGCCGAGTGAACCTCATTTGCATATTCCATTCCACGAAGGCTGCTCTATTCAGCCAATCCAGAGGCTGCTTTTACAGTCATGTGTCTCATTGTGCTGTGATAACGTCACCCGAGGACCCCATTTGTCCCTGTCTCGCCCGTCCTCTGCTCTGTCAAGTAGCCTCATATCCTGGGTAGTAGTCGGAGGGCCGGTTCTAATAACAGTCTGTCATTGGACTGAGTGGGGTCCACTCTTTGGGCTTTTTACTCTGGGTAAATGTAATACAGGTGGGAGGAGAGGAGACAAGGGGGGTGGACCGACTGCTGGAGAGGAGGGGGTGTCTAGGAGCGGAGAGTGTTTTTGTGGAAGCAGAGTTTGTGTGTGGGTGCGTGTCTGTATGTGTGGTGTGTCTGTCTATGTCTGTGTTTTTGTGCATGCCTGTGTCAATCATCAATCAAATTTATTTTATAAATCCCTTTTTATGTGTGCCTGTGTGTGTGCCTGTGTATGTTATTAGTCCATGGCAGGTGCATGCAGATGCAAATTGGGCCCCATCTCTGATTTGGCAACAAAAGCGCCTATCTGTCTCTATGTCTGTCTGATGCGTCTGAATGAAAAGTCCCGATGGCACAGTCTCTTTTCCCCCAGAGACTTCCTTCACTGTCTGTCACTCCCCCAATAACACGTTTATCTCTCCCCCGACAATGTCTTATTGGGACATGTATCTGTCTGTACTGTACTGTGTACTTCTAACATCCCTTTTGTTCTTTAACTATTTGCACATCGTTACAACACTTACTTGTGTGAGTGTAATATTTACGGCTCACTTTTTATTGTTTATTTCCCTTTTGTTTTATCTATTTGACTTGCTTTCCCATGGCAATAAACTGCCTAAAATTGAATTGAATTGAGAGAGAGGGAGAGAGAGAGAGAGAGAAACCACAGAGAGTGAGTGTTAGGACTCTGAAGCAGTGCTGTTGATGTGCTTCCTCTCCTCAGTCTTCTCCCTGCCCGAGGGAAGAGAAAGCAGTGCTGTTGCTAACCCTCTGAACACGATTAGAGGACATTTGATGATTGGTAGAAATGGGATCTGTGCGGCTGACCTGACACTTCCAGGCCCCAGGGGAAACCAATCAAGGGAGGATAGAGGGTGAAATGTGATTGGTCAGGGCTAAAGGATGCTGTCCTTTACCCAGAAGGCTCCACTGTGGGTGGTTAAAGCCGGAGTGATGAGGATTGAGGAGAGCGATGGATGGAGAGGAATGGAGAAGGATGGAGAGGGTGAAGAGGACAGAGGCAGCGAGTCAGTTAGTCTTGGTTGATGTGAGAATCCAGAATGTGGTGTTTTGGGGACAATTGGATGAAAATGAATGAAAGATGTGGGAGGCAAGAAGAGTGATAGAAAGGGAGTCATAGAATGGAGTGATAACATGGAGTGATAGAATGGGAGTGATGGAACGGAGGGATAGAATGGAGTGATGGAACGGAGGGATAGAATGGAGTGATGGAACGGAGGGATAGAATGGAGTGATGGAACGGAGGGATAGAATGGAGTGATAGAATGGAGGGATAGAATGGAGTGATGGAACGGAGGGATAGAATGGAGTGATAGAACGGAGGGATAGAATGGAGTGATGGAACGGAGGGATAGAATGGAGTGATAGAATGGAGTGATGGAACGGAGGGATAGAATGGAGTGATAGAATGGGAGAATGGAGTGATGGAACGGAGGGATAGAATGGAGTGATGGAACGGGAGTGATGGAATGGAGTGATGGAACGGAGGGATAGAAGGGAGTGATGGAACGGAGGGATAGAATGGAGTGATGGAACGGAGGGATAGAATGGAGTGATGGAATGGGAGAATGGAGTGATGGAACGGAGGGATAGAATGGAGTGATGGAACGGGAGTGATGGAATGGAGTGATGGAACGGAGGGATAGAATGGAGTGATGGAACGGAGGGATAGAATGGAGTGATGGAACGGAGGGATAGAATGGAGTGATGGAACGGAGGGATAGAATGGAGTGATGGAACGGAGGGATAGAATGGAGTGATGGAACGGAGGGATAGAATGGAGTGATAGAATGGAGGGATAGAATGGAGTGATGGAACGGAGTGATGGAACGGAGGGATAGAATGGAGTGATAGAATGGAGGGATAGAATGGAGTGATGGAACGGAGGGATAGAATGGAGGGATAGAATGGAGTGATAGAATGGCAGTAATAGAATGGGAGTGATAGAAAGGGAGTAATAAAATGGGAGTGATAGAATGGGAGTGATAGAAGGGGAGTAATAAAATGGGAGTGATAGAATGGGAGTGGTAGAATGGGAGTGATAGAAAGGGAGTAATAAAATGGGAGTGATAGAATGGGAGTGATAGAATGGGAGTAATAAAATGGGAGTGATAGAATGGGAGTGATAGAATGGAGTGATAGAATGGGAGAATGGAGTGATAGAATGGGAGTGGTAGAATGGGAGTGATAGAAAGGGAGTAATAAAATGGGAGTGATAGAATGGGAGAATGGAGTGATAGAATGGGAGTGGTAGAAAGGGAGTAATAAAATGGGAGTGATAGAATGGGAGTGATAGAAAGGGAGTAATGAAATGGGAGTGATAGAATGGGGAGAATGGAGTGATAGAATGGGAGTGGTAGAATGGTAGTAATAAAATGGGAGTGATAGAATGGGAGTGATAGAATGGAGTGATAGAATGGGAGTGATAGAATGGAGTGATAGAATGGGAGAATGGAGTGATAGAATGGGAGTGGTAGAATGGTAGTAATAAAATGGGAGTGATAGAATGGGAGTGATAGAATGGAGTGATAGAATGGGAGTGATAGAATGGAGTGATAGAATGGGAGAATGGAGTGATGGAACGGAGGGATAGAATGGAGTGATGGAACGGAGGGATAGAATGGAGTGATGGAACGGAGGGATAGAATGGAGTGATGGAATGGGAGAATGGAGTGATGGAACGGAGGGATAGAATGGAGTGATGGAACGGGAGTGATGGAATGGAGTGATGGAACGGAGGGATAGAATGGAGTGATGGAACGGAGGGATAGAATGGAGTGATGGAACGGAGGGATAGAATGGAGTGATGGAACGGAGGGATAGAATGGAGGGATAGAATGGAGTGATGGAACGGAGGGATAGAATGGAGTGATGGAACGGAGGGATAGAATGGAGGGATAGAATGGAGTGATGGAACGGAGTGATGGAACGGAGGGATAGAATGGAGTGATAGAATGGAGGGATAGAATGGAGTGATGGAACGGAGGGATAGAATGGAGGGATAGAATGGAGTGATAGAATGGCAGTAATAGAATGGGAGTGATAGAAAGGGAGTAATAAAATGGGAGTGATAGAATGGGAGTGATAGAAGGGGAGTAATAAAATGGGAGTGATAGAATGGAGTGATAGAATGGGAGAATGGAGTGATGGAACGGAGGGATAGAATGGAGTGATGGAACGGAGGGATAGAATGGAGTGATGGAACGGAGGGATAGAATGGAGTGATGGAATGGGAGAATGGAGTGATGAACGGAGGGATAGAATGGAGTGATGGAACGGGAGTGATGGAATGGAGTGATGGAACGGAGGGATAGAATGGAGTGATGGAACGGAGGGATAGAATGGAGTGATGGAACGGAGGGATAGAATGGAGTGATGGAACGGAGGGATAGAATGGAGTGATGGAACGGAGGGATAGAATGGAGGGATAGAATGGAGTGATGGAACGGAGGGATAGAATGGAGTGATGGAACGGAGGGATAGAATGGAGGGATAGAATGGAGTGATGGAACGGAGTGATGGAACGGAGGGATAGAATGGAGTGATAGAATGGAGGGATAGAATGGAGTGATGGAACGGAGGGATAGAATGGAGGGATAGAATGGAGTGATAGAATGGCAGTAATAGAATGGGAGTGATAGAAAGGGAGTAATAAAATGGGAGTGATAGAATGGGAGTGATAGAAGGGGAGTAATAAAATGGGAGTGATAGAATGGGAGTGGTAGAATGGGAGTGATAGAAAGGGAGTAATAAAATGGGAGTGATATAATGGGAGTGATAGAATGGGAGTAATAAAATGGGAGTGATAGAATGGGAGTGGTAGAATGGGAGTGGTAGAAAGGGAGTAATGAAATGGGACTGATAGAATGGGGAGAATGGAGTGATAGAATGGGAGTGGTAGAATGGTAGTAATAAAATGGGAGTGATAGAATGGGAGTGATAGAATGGAGTGATAGAATGGGAGTGGTAGAAAGGGAGTAATAAAATGGGAGTGATAGAATGGGAGTGATAGAATGGGAGTGATAGAAAGGGAGTAATGAAATGGGAGTGATAGAATGGGGAGAATGGAGTGATAGAATGGGAGTGGTAGAATGGTAGTAATAAAATGGGAGTGATAGAATGGGAGTGATAGAATGGAGTGATAGAATGGGAGTGATAGAATGGAGTGATAGAATGGGAGAATGGAGTGATAGAATGGGAGTGGTAGAATGGTAGTAATAAAATGGGAGTGATAGAATGGGAGTGATAGAATGGAGTGATAGAATGGGAGTGATAGAATGGAGTGATAGAATGGGAGAATGGAGTGATAGAATGGGAGTGGTAGAATGGTAGTAATAAAATGGGAGTGATAGAATGGGAGTGATAGAATGGAGTGATAGAATGGGAGTGATAGAATGGAGTGATAGAATGGGAGAATGGAGTGATAGAATGGGAGTGGTAGAATGGTAGTAATAAAATGGGAGTGATAGAATGGGAGTGATAGAATGGAGTGATAGAATGGGAGTGATAGAATGGAGTGATAGAATGGGAGAATGGAGTGATGGAACGGAGGGATAGAATGGAGTGATGGAACGGAGGGATAGAATGGAGTGATGGAACGGAGGGATAGAATGGAGTGATGGAATGGGAGAATGGAGTGATGGAACGGAGGGATAGAATGGAGTGATGGAACGGGAGTGATGGAATGGAGTGATGGAACGGAGGGATAGAATGGAGTGATGGAACGGAGGGATAGAATGGAGTGATGGAACGGAGGGATAGAATGGAGTGATGGAACGGAGGGATAGAATGGAGTGATGGAACGGAGGGATAGAATGGAGGGATATAATGGAGTGATGGAACGGAGGGATAGAATGGAGTGATGGAACGGAGGGATAGAATGGAGTGATGGAACGGAGGGATAGAATGGAGTGATAGAATGGAGTGATAGAATGGCAGTAATAGAATGGGAGTGATAGAAAGGGAGTAATAAAATGGGAGTGATAGAATGGGAGTGATAGAAGGGGAGTAATAAAATGGGAGTGATAGAATGGGAGTGGTAGAATGGGAGTGATAGAAAGGGAGTAATAAAATGGGAGTGATTGAATGGGAGAATGGAGTGATAGAATGGGAGTGGTAGAATGGGAGTGATAGAAAGGGAGTAATAAAATGGGAGTGATAGAATGGGAGAATGGAGTGATAGAATGGGAGTGGTAGAAAGGGAGTAATAAAATGGGAGTGATAGAATGGGAGTGATAGAATGGGAGTGATAGAAAGGGAGTAATGAAATGGGAGTGATAGAATGGGAGTGATAGAATGGGGAGAATGGAGTGATAGAATGGGAGTGGTAGAATGGTAGTAATAAAATGGGAGTGATAGAATGGGAGTGATAGAATGGAGTGATAGAATGGGAGAATGGAGTGATAGAATGGGAGTGGTAGAATGGTAGTAATAAAATGGGAGTGATAGAATGGGAGTGATAGAATGGAGTGATAGAATGGGAGTGATAGAATGGAGTGATAGAATGGGAGAATGGAGTGATAGAATGGGAGTGAATGAAAGGGAGTAATAGAATGGGAGTGGTAGAATGGTAGTGATAGAAAGGGAGTAATAAAATGGGAGTGGTAGAATGGTAGAATGGAGTGATATAATGGGAGTGGTAGAATGGGAGTGATAGAATGGGGAGATAGAATGGAGTGATAGAATGGGAGTAATAAAATGGGAGTAATAAAATGGGAGTGATAGAATGGGAGTGATAGAAGGGGAGTGGTATAATGGGAGTGGTAGAATGGAGTGATAGAATGGTAGTGATAGAAAGGGAGTAATAAAATGGGAGTGATAGAATGGGAGTAATAAAATGGGAGTGATAGAATGGGAGTGATAGAATGGGAGTAATAAAATGGGAGTGATAGAATGGGAGTGATAGAATGGGAGTAATAAAATGGGAGTAATAGAATGGGAGTGGTAGAATGGTAGTGATAGAAAGGGAGTGATAGAATGGTAGTGATAGAAAGGGAGTGATAGAATGGTAGTGATAGAAAGGGAGTGGTAGAAAGGGAGTGATAGAATGGGAGTGATAGAATGGGAGTGGTAGAAAGGGAGTGATAGAATGGGAGTGGTAGAATGGAGTGATAGAATGGGAGTGGTAGAAAGGGAGTGATAGAATGGGAGTAATAAAATGGGAGTGATAGAATAGGAGTGATAAAATGGGAGTAATAGAATGGGAGTGGTAGAATGGAGTGATATAATGGAATGATAGAATGGGAGTGGTAGAATGGAGTGATAGAAAGGGAGTGATAGAATGGGAGTAATAAAATGGGAGTGATAGAATGGGAGTGATAGAATGGGAGTGGTAGAAAGGGAGTGATAGAATGGGAGTAATAAAATGGGAGTGATAGAATGGGAGTAATAAAATGGGAGTGATAGAATGGGAGTGGTAGAATGGAGTGATAGAATGGGAGTGGTAGAAAGGGAGTGATAGAATGGGAGTGATAGAATGGGAGTAATAAAATGGGAGTGATAGAATGGGAGTGATAAAATGGGAGTAATAGAATGGGAGTGGTAGAATGGAGTGATATAATGGAATGATAGAATGGGAGTGGTAGAATGGAGTGATAGAAAGGGAGTGATAGAATGGGAGTAATAAAATGGGAGTGATAGAATGGGAGTGATAGAATGGGAGTGGTAGAAAGGGAGTGATAGAATGGGAGTAATAAAATGGGAGTGATAGAATGGGAGTAATAAAATGGGAGTGATAGAATGGGAGTGATAGAATGGGAGTGATAGAATGGGAGTGATAAAATGGGAGTGATAGAATGGGAGTAATAAAATGGGAGTGATAGAATGGGAGTGATAGAATGGGAGTGATAGAATGGGAGTAATAAAATGGGAGTGATAGAATGGGAGTGATAGAATGGGAGTGATAGAATGGGAGTAATAAAATGGGAGTGATAGAATGGGAGTAATAAAATGGGAGTGATATAATGGGAGTGATAGAATGGGAGTGATAGAATGGGAGTGGTAGAAAGGGAGTGATAGAATGGGAGTGATAGATTGGGAGTAATAAAATGGGAGTGATAGAATGGGAGTGATAAAATGGGAGTGATAGAATGGGAGTGATAGAATGGGAGTGGTAGAATGGAGTGATATAATGGAATGATAGAATGGGAGTGGTAGAATGGAGTGATAGAAAGGGAGTGATAGAAATGGAGTGATAGAATGCGAGTTATTATGTTTCCCAGTTTCTGTGTTATTGTGGGTTTGTATGTGTGTATTTTAAGAAATGGCTTCCTGGATTCCTAAAGCAGCTGATTGGTCGGCCCCATCGCTGATTGGAGCTCTGACCCCTCCCTCTCGTCAGGGGAAACAGCGGTCTCTTCAATTACCGACTCCTTCTCCAGCTTGATAAAAGCCAGTGTTCCTTTGTCAGAAGAGACCTTCATTTTATGTCCTGTGTTGGTCGTTGGTCAGTGAAAGTTATGTTGATATTCTTTTGTAGCCGCTCCTTCAGAGGTATGTGTATGCCAATAGTACTTAGTGTTTTAGGTTAATTGTTCATGTAAATTATTGATAAATTAATCTGTTTAATTTGTTCCCAGAGGGGGAAGAGGAACGCACCTTGGGAGTGTTTAGGCAAGAGGCCTGCGGACATATGTAACCCGTAGTATTTAATCTGTCTATGCACACTAGGTAAGACCTGGGCGGACCACCCCCTGTATTTTGGTTAGCGCGCCAGGTGGTGCTAAAGGTTAGGTAAGACCTGGGCGGACCACCCCCTGTATTTTGGTTAGCGCGCCAGGTGGTGCTAAAGGTTAGGTAAGACCTGGGCGGACCACCTCCTGTAGTTTGGTTAGCGCGCCAGGTGGTGCTAAAGGTTAGGTAAGACCTGGGCGGACCACCTCCTGTAGTTTGGTTAGCGCGCCAGGTGGTGCTAAAGGTTAGGTAAGACCTGGGCGGACCACCTCCTGTAGTTTGGTTAGCGCGCCAGGTGGTGCTAAAGGTTAGGTAAGACCTGGGCGGACCACCCCCTGTATTTTGGTTAGCGCGCCAGGTGGTGCTAAAGGTTAGGTAAGACCTGGGAGGACCACCTCCTGTAGTTTGGTTAGCGCGCCAGGTGGTGCTAAAGGTTAGGTAAGACCTGGGCGGACCACCTCCTGTAGTTTGGTTAGTGCGCCAGGTGGTGCTAAAGGTTAGGTAAGACCTGGGCGGACCACCCCCTGTATTTTGGTTAGCGCGCCAGGTGGTGCTAAAGGTTAGGTAAGACCTGGGCGGACCACCTCCTGTAGTTTGGTTAGTGCGCCAGGTGGTGCTAAAGGTTAGGTAAGACCTGGGCGGACCACCTCCTGTAGTTTGGTTAGCGCGCCAGGTGGTGCTAAAGGTTAGGTAAGACCTGGGCGGATCACCTCCTGTAGTTTGGTTAGCGCGCCAGGTGGTGCTAAAGGTTAGGTAAGACCTGGGCGGATCACCTCCTGTAGTTTGGTTAGCGCGCCAGGTGGTGCTAAAGGTTAGGTAAGTAGTGGGAAGGCAGATAAGGTAGGAGAGGGGACTCTTTAATTTTTACTTTCTTTGCTTTGGTTCCGTCCAGCCCCTTTTCCCCACATTACCGTGTGTTAGGAATAATACATTCCCTGTAAACTGTATTTTTCTCTGCCTCTGTTGTCCTTCCCCGCACCTACGATCACATACTTTTTCACTCCCCGGGGAGTTGAGATATAGCAGGGTGTTGTGTTCCCTACTCCAAGAGGCGTACGTAACAGGAGTGATAAAATGGGAGCGGTAGAATGGGAGTGGTAAAAGCATGGCAGGTCAGGAGCGTTTGTGCGTAGGTATGTGTGTGTGTGTTGGCTGCTCTGCGGACCCTGCAGGCCTGTGGCCTTGTCAGTGAGAAAAGGTTAGGCACAACATCATAGAGCCTGCCCCTCCGACAACAACAAGCCTTCTACCCTCTGCCTGTGAATCAATAATTTCTCATAAATTGCCAAAGAAGTAGGGCAGCACCCTATGCCCGTCGGGCTACTGCCTGGCTAGCACACACACACACACACACACACACACACACACACACACACACACACACACACACACACACACACACACACACACACACACACACACACACACACACACACACACACACACACACACACACACACACACAGAGAGAAATCTACTTAGATTACATACTGAGGAGCATAGAGCTGTGGTTTGTTGTTTCTCCTAAATTGTGTGTGTTGTAGTGAAAGCCCACATCCTACCCTTTCTCACTACCTTAACTACGAATCCCTCCACTACCCAATCCTGTGTGTGTATGCGTGAATTATCTTCATGTTTGTTGAAAGCTAATCTTGGCACCCAGAACCAAATGTCATTGTCATGAGAGACTAGTTGAAAGTACACCGTCATTCTCCATAGAGAAATGTTCGCCAGGTAAACTGCATGTGGATGATCTAGAATTGATTTGTAAAAATGTATTATAACTTTCATCATAATCTCCAAAAGACTGGAATAATTGAGGTAAAATAATCTCCAAAAGACTGGGATAATTGAGGTAAAATAACATACAAAAGACTAGGATAATTGAGGTAAAATAATCTCCAAAAGACTCTGGTAATTGAGGTAAAATAATCTCCAAAAGACTGGGATAATTTAGGTAAAATAATCTCTAAAGACTGGGATAATTTAGGTAAAATAATCTCCAAAAGACTTTGATAATTGAGGTAAAATAATATACAAAAGACTGGGATAATTGAGGTAAAATAATCTCCAAAATACTTTTGTAATTGAGGTAAAATAATCTCCAAAAGACTGGGATAATTGAGGTAAAATAATCTCCAAAATACTGGGATAATTGAGGTGAAATAGTCTCCAAAAGACTGGGATAATTGAGGTAAAATAATATACAAAAGACTGGGATAATTGAGGTGCAATAATCTCCAAAATACTTTTGTAATTGAGGTAAAATCATCTCCAAAAGACTGGGATAATTGAGGTGAAATAATCTCCAAAAGACTGGGATAATTGAGGTAAAATAATATCCAAAAGACTGGGATACCTGAGGTAAAGTAATCTCCAATAAACTGGGATAGTTGAGTTAAATAATATCAAAAAGACTTTGATAATTGAGGTAAAATAATCTCCAAAAGACTGGGATAATTGAGGTAAAATAATCTCCAAAAGACTGGAATAATTGAGGTAAAATAATATCCAAAAGACTGGAATAATTGAGGTAAAATAATCTCCAAAAGACTGGGATAATTGAGGTAAAATAATATACAAAGACTAGGATAATTGAGGTAAAATAATATCCAAAAGACTGTGGTAATTGAGGTAAAATAATCTCCAAAAGACTGGTAATTGAGGTAAAATAATATCCAAAAGAGTGGGATAATAGGTAAAAAATAATCTCAAAAAGACTGGGATAATTGAGGTAAAATAATCTCCAAAAGACTGGAATAATTTAGGTAAAATAATCTCCAAAAGACTGGAATAATTGAGGTAAAATAATCTCCAAAAGACTGGGATAATTGAGGTAAAATAATATCCAAAAGACTGGGATAATTGAGGTAAAATAATCTACAAAAGACTGGGATAATTGAGGTAAAATAACATACAAAAGACTAGGATAATTGAGGTAAAATAATCTCCAAAAGACTCTGGTAATTGAGGTAAAATAATCTCCAAAAGACTGGGATAATTTAGGTAAAATAATCTCTAAAGACTGGGATAATTTAGGTAAAATAATCTCCAAAAGACTTTGATAATTGAGGTAAAATAATATACAAAAGACTGGGATAATTGAGGTAAAATAATCTCCAAAATACTTTTGTAATTGAGGTAAAATAATCTCCAAAAGACTGGGATAATTGAGGTAAAATAATCTCCAAAATACTGGGATAATTGAGGTGAAATAGTCTCCAAAAGACTGGGATAATTGAGGTAAAATAATATACAAAAGACTGGGATAATTGAGGTGCAATAATCTCCAAAATACTTTTGTAATTGAGGTAAAATCATCTCCAAAAGACTGGGATAATTGAGGTGAAATAATCTCCAAAAGACTGGGATAATTGAGGTAAAATAATATCCAAAAGACTGGGATAACTGAGGTAAAGTAATCTCCAATAAACTGGGATAGTTGAGTTAAATAATATCAAAAAGACTTTGATAATTGAGGTAAAATAATCTCCAAAAGACTGGGATAATTGAGGTAAAATAATCTCCAAAAGACTGGAATAATTGAGGTAAAATAATATCCAAAAGACTGGAATAATTGAGGTAAAATAATCTCCAAAAGACTGGGATAATTGAGGTAAAATAATATACAAAGACTAGGATAATTGAGGTAAAATAATATCCAAAAGACTGTGGTAATTGAGGTAAAATAATCTCCAAAAGACTGGTAATTGAGGTAAAATAATATCCAAAAGAGTGGGATAATAGGTAAAAAAATAATCTCAAAAAGACTGGGATAATTGAGGTAAAATAATCTCCAAAAGACTGGAATAATTTAGGTAAAATAATCTCCAAAAGACTGGAATAATTGAGGTAAAATAATCTCCAAAAGACTGGGATAATTGAGGTAAAATAATATCCAAAAGACTGGGATAATTGAGGTAAAATAATCTACAAAAGACGGTGGTAATTGAGGTAAAATCATCTCCAAAAGACTGGGATAATTGAGGTAAAATAATATCCAATTGGCTGAGATAATTGAGGTAAAATAATATACAAAAGACTGGGATAATTGAGGTAAAATAATATCAAAAAAACTTGGATAATTGAGGTAAAATTAATCTCCAATAAACTGGGATAATTGAGGTAAAATAATCTCCAAAAGACTGGGATAATTGAGGTAAAATAATCTCCAATAGACTGGGATAATTGAGGTAAAATAATATCCAAAAGACTGGGATAATTGAGGTAAAATAATATCCAAAAGACTGTGGTAATTGAGGTAAAATAATCTCCAAAAGACTGGGATAATTTAGGTAAAATAATCTCCAAAAGACTGGAATAATTGAGGTAAAATAATCTCCAAAAGACTGGGATAATTGAGGTAAAATAATATACAAAGACTGTGGTAATTGAGGTAAAATAATCTCCAAAAGACTGGTAATTGAGGTAAAATAATCTCCAAAAGACTGGGATAATAGGTAAAATAATCTCCAAAAGACGGGGATAATTGAGGTAAAATAATCTCCAAAAGACTGGAATAATTGAGGTAAAATAATCTCCAAAAGACTGGAATAATTGAGGTAAAATAATCTCCAAAAGACTGGGATAATTGAGGTAAAATAATATCCAAAAGACTGTGGTAAATGAGGTAAAATAGTCTCCAAAAGACTGGGATAATTGAGGTAAAATCATCTCCAAAAGACTGGGATAATTTAGCTAAAATAATCTCCAAAAGACAGGGATAATTGAGGTAAAATAATATCCAAAAGACTGGGATAATTGAGGTAAAATAATATCCAAAATACTTTTGTAATTGAGGTAAAATAATCTCCAAAAGACTGGGATAACTGAGGTAAAGTAATCTCCAATAAACTGGGATAGTTGAGTTAAATAATATCAAAAAGACTTTGATAATTGAGGTAAAATAATCTCCAATAGACTGGGATAATTTAGGTAAAATAATCTCCAAAAGACTGGAATAATTGAGGTAAAATAATATCCAAAAGACTGGAATAATTGAGGTAAAATAATATACAAAGACTAGGATAATTGAGGTAAAATAATATCCAAAAGACTGTGGTAATTGAGGTAAAATAATCTCCAAAAGACTGGTAATTGAGGTAAAATAATCTCCAAAAGACTGGGATAATAGGTAAAATAATCTCAAAAAGACTGGGATAATTGAGGTAAAATAATCTCCAAAAACTGGAATAATTGAGGTAAAATAATCTCCAAAAGACTGGAATAATTGAGGTAAAATAATCTCCAAAAGACTGGGATAATTGAGGTAAAATAATCTCCAAAAGACTGGGATAATTGAGGTAAAATAATCTCCAATTGGCTGAGATAATTGAGGTAAAATAATCTCCAATTGGCTGGGATAATTGAGGTAAAATAATATCCAAAAAATTGAGGTAAAATTAATCTCCAATAAACTGGGATAATTGAGGTAGAATAATATCCAAAAGACTGGGATAATTGAGGTAAAATAATATCCAAAAAACTGGGATTATAGAGGTTGGTGTGAATTATGACTGAACTGAGGGAATTCCAGTCTTACGACCATTGCGAGCGAAAACAGTTGTACGATACAAGCGAAGGGCGCTTGTAATAAATGTCTCCATGGCATATCACATCTCTGTGTAACAGAGTCATAGACTTTCCCCCATTGATCACAATCAAAGGCAATCTCACACTCCACACTGAAATAATAGCTTTCTTTAAAAGGACTCATTTTTCTTTCCCAATGCAAGTCAACTTTCGTTCTTATTTATCTTTGAGCCCAGTGGTGTCTTGGTCCACGACATTTAGAGGTAGTTTAGAGGTAGCTCTATTTAGGCCCTGAGTAGAGTACAGCCCAGCTCTGTTTAGGCCCTGAGTAGAGTACAGTCCAGCTCTGTTTAGGCCCTGAGTAGAGTACAGACCAGCTCTGTTTAGGCCCTGAGTAGAGTACAGACCAGCTCTATTTAGGCCCTGAGTAGAGTACAGCTCATATCTGTTTAGGCCCTGAGTAGAGTACAGCCCAGCTCTGTTTAGGCCCTGAGTAGAGTACAGCCCAGCTCTGTTTAGGCCCTGAGTAGAGTACAGCCCAGCTCTGTTTAGGCCCTGAGTAGAGTATAGCCCAGCTCTATTTAGGTCCTGAGTAGAGTACAGCCCAGCTCTGTTGAGGCTCTGAGTAGAGTACAGCCCAGCTCTGTTTAGGCCCTGAGTAGAGTACAGCCCAGCTCTATTTAGGTCCTGAGTAGAGTACAGCCCAGCTCTATTTAGGTCCTGAGTAGAGTACAGCCCAGCTCTGTTTAGGTCCTGAGTAGAGTACAGCCCAGCTCTGTTTAGGCCCTGAGTAGAGTACAGACCAGCTCTGTTTAGGCCCTGAGTAGAGTACAGACCAGCTGTGTTTAGGTGAATATCTGAAAAAATAATCACCTCTCACATCACACTCCAGGGCCTCTCCTAGTTTCACACCTCATGTCCTCTCCTAGCTTCACACCTCATGTCCTCTCCTAGTTTCACACCTCATGTCCTCTCCTAGTTTCAGGTGTGTCCTTGAAAGAAGGGTTGAGGTCAATTTCATTTCTATTCGGTTAATTCAGGAAGTAAACTGTAAATTCAGATTCCAATTCTATTTTTTTCTGATGATTTCAAAGATTTTTTCCAAGTAAAACAATAGTTCTGTTTCATCAATGAAACTGATTTGTTAACAGATCATCTGATCAATTAGTTAGAGGATTAGATCAGTCAGTCAGGACAGGACAGGATCCAGCAGACCAGGATGTCCTGCCTGGGAAGGTCATTTGGGAAACATCAGATCTCAGAGACCATCCAAGACCCAGTCGATCACCATGACTGCCTCTGTCCCCAAATTGGATTAGCCCTCTCTATACCCTCTCTCTCTCTCTCTCTCTCTCTCTCTCTCTCTCTCTCTCTCTCTCTCTCTCTCTCTCTCTCTCTCTCTCTCTCTCTCTCTCTCTCTCTCTCTCTCTCTCTCTCTCTCTCTCTCTCTCTCTCTCTCTCTCTCTCTCTCTCTCTCTCTCTCTCTCTCTCTCTCTCTCTCTCTCTCTCTCTCTCTCTCTCTCTCTCTCTCTCTCTCTCTCTCTCTCTCTCTCTCTCTCTCTCTCTCTCTCTCTCTCTCTCTCTCAATTCAAGGGGCTTTATTGGCATGGGAAACATGTGTTAACATTGCCAAAGCAAGTGAGGTAGATAATATACAAAAGTGAAATAAACAATAAAAATTAACAGTAAACATTACACATACAGAAGTTTCAAAGCAATAAAGACATTACAAATGTCATATTATATATATACAGTGTTGTAGCAATGTATAAATGGTTAAAGCACACAAGTTAAAATAAATAAACATAAATATGGGTTGTATTTACAATGGTGTTTGTTCTTCACTGGTTGCCCTTTTCTTGTGGCAACAGGTCACAAATCTTGCTGCTGTGATGGCACACTGTGGAATTTCACCCAGTAGATATGGGAGTTTATCAAAATTGGATTTGTTTTCGAATTTAGAACTCTCTCTCTCTCTCTCTCTCTCTCTCTCTGTGTGTGTGTGTGTGTGTGTGTGTGTGTGTGTGTGTGTGTGTGTGTGTGTGTGTGTGTGTGTGTGTGTGTGTGTGTGTGTGTGTGTCGGTTTAGAACTGTGGGTGGTGTGTGTAGGACTTTGATAGTGTGTGTTTGTTCATGGCTTTCAGAAGTGTGTATTGGTTCCAGACTTTGGGAGAGTGTGTATTAGATCGTGACTGTAGGGTTGTGTGTCAGCAGGACTTTGGCAGAGTGTACTATCTCTCTCTCTACCTCTACCTCTCTATCTCTCTCTCTCTACCTCCCCTTCATTCTATCTCATTGTGGATTGCCCCTGCTAAATCTGTTTCCCTCTTTCCTTTTCTCTCTGTCTCTTGACCTCTCAGCCTCTTTTTCCATTGCCAAGAGAGTTTGATGGTTAAATCAACACATCCATTTGAGTTTCATGTTGAATTCATAAACTTTAAGTTTCTGCACCGTCTGGCCAGTGTCAGGGTCAGATGGTTTCCCCAGGTCCCACACCTCACCTGTCATCAATCCACAGTGCCTAGCACTAAGGCCGACACTCTCTCTCTAACACACACAAACACACACACAAAGCAGGGTGGTGAGCAGCTGCAGACATCAAAATGATGACTTTGTGCAGAGAGCTGGGCAAATTATTCTCAGGGTGAGTTAATAGAACTTCTTTTTGATAGGGGGCAGCATTTTCACTTTTGGATGAATTGCGTGCCCATAGTGAACTGCCTCCTACTCTGTCCCAGATGCTAATATATGCATATTATTATTAATATTGGATATAAAACACCCTGAAGTTTCTAAAACTGTTTGAATGATGTCTGTGAGTATAACAGAACTCATATGGCAGGCAAAAACCTGAGAAAAAATCCAAAACAGGAAGTGAGAATTCTGAGACTGGTCAATGTTCAACTCATCGCCGATTCAATTCCCTGTAAGATATGGATCTGTTTGCACTTCCTACGCCTTCCACTAGATGTCAACAGTCTGTAGAACGTGGAATGAATTTTATGCTGTGTTGTGGGGCTGGATGGGAGGGGAATGAGTCAGTGGTCTAGGGAGTTTTTCCTAGCCGCCGTGCTTCTACACCTGCATTGCTTGCTGTTTGGGGTTTTAGGCTGGGTTTCTGTACAGCACTTCGAGATATTAGCTGATGTACGAAGGGCTATATAAAATAAACTTGATTTGATTTGATTTGATTTGATTTGATTTGGTCTGGCAGCTTGCCAGTTCCTGGTCATGCGCTTTCCTCATGATATCGCCTTGCGTTCCATAACTTCTACAGACATGAAGGAATGCTCCGGTTGGAACGTTATTGGATATATATGATAACAACATCCTGAAGATTTATTCTCTACTTAGTTTGACCAGTTTATTCGACCTGTTATATAACTTTTTGAAGTTTTCGTCCGAGTTTGCCTGCATTTGCGCGAGCGTTTGGACATGTGCACTAAACATGCTAGCAAAAGTAGCTACTTCGACATAAGTAATGGACATTATCGAACAAAACAACGATTTATTGTGGAACTAGGATTCCTGGGAGTGCATTCTGATGAAGATGATCAAAGGTAAGGGAATATTTATGATGTAATTTCGTATTTCTGTTGACTCCAACATGGCGGAGAAATGTTGTTATGTTTGAGCGCCGTCTCAGATTATTGCATGGTGTGCTTTTTACGTAAAGTTTTTTGAAATCTGACACAGCGGTTGCATTAAGTGTGTCTTTAATTATATGTAAAACATGTATCTTTCATCAAAGTTTATGATGAGTATTTCTGTTATTTGACGTGGCTCTCTGCAATTTCTCCGGATATTTTGGAGGCATTTCTGAACATGGCGCCAAAACCGAGATTTGTGGATATAAATTTGCACATTATCGAACAAAACATAAATGTATTGTGTAACATGATGTGCTATGAGTGTCATCTGATGAAGATCATCAAAGGTTAGTGATTAATTGTATCTCTATTTCTGCTTTTTGTGACTACTATCTTTTGCTGGGAAAATGGCTGTGTTTTTCTGTGGCTATGTACTGAGCTAACATAATCGTTTGGTGTGCTTTCGCCGTAATCCTTTTGGAAATCAGACATGTTGGCTGGATTCACAACATGTGTAGCTTTAATTTGGTGTCTTTCATGTGTGATTTCATGAAAGATTGATTTTTATAGTAATATATTTGCATTTGGCGCGCTACATTTTTTCTGGCTTTTGGCCAGAAAAACGCTACGTTCCACATATCCCAGAGAAGTTAATAGAATATTAACATACTGACACACTCCCTCTTTATCACACACTCCCTCTTTATCTCGCACACTCCCTCTTTATCACACACACTCCCTTTAATCACACACACTCCCTCTTTATCACACACACTCCCTCTTTATCACACACTCCCTCTTTATCTCGCACACTCCCTCTTTATCACACAGATTCCCTTTAATCACACACTCCCTCTTTATCACACACACTCCCTCTTTATCAGACACTCCCTCTTTATCACAGACCCTCCCTCTTTACCACACACACTCCCTATTTATCACACACCATCCCTCTTTATCACAGACACTCCCACTTTATCACACACCATCCCTCTTTATCACACACTCCCTCTTTATCACAGACACTCCCACTTTATCACACACCATCCCTCTTTATCACACACTCCCTCTTTATCACACACACCCTCTTTATCACGCACACTCCCTCTTTACCACAGACACACCCTCTTTATCACACCATCCCTCTTTATCACAGACACTCCCTCTTTATCAGACACTCCCTCTTTATCAAAGACACTCCCTCTTTACCACACACACTCCCTCTTTATCACACACCATCCCTCTTTATCACACACACTCCCTCTTTATCACAGACACACACACTCCCTCTTTATCACACACTCCCTCTTTGTCTCAGACACTCCCTCTTTATCACACACCCTCCCTCTTTATCACACATACTCCCTCTTTATCACACACACTCCCTCTTTGTCACACACACTCCCTCTTTATCACACACACTCCCTCTTTATCTCGCACACTCCCTCTTTATCACACACACTCCCTCTTTATCACACACTCCCTCTTTATCTCACACACTCCCACTTTATCACACACACTCCCTTTAATCACACACTCCCTCTTTATCACACACCATCCCTCTTTATCACACACTCCCTCTTTATCACAGACACTCCCACTTTATCACACACCATCCCTCTTTATCACACACTCCCTCTTTATCACACACACCCTCTTTATCACGCACACTCCCTCTTTACCACAGACACACCCTCTTTATCACACCATCCCTCTTTATCACAGACACTCCCTCTTTATCAGACACCCCCTCTTTATCAAAGACACTCCCTCTTTACCACACACATTCCCTCTTTATCACACACCATCCCTCTTTATCACACACACTCCCTCTTTATCACAGACACACACACTCCCTCTTTATCACACACTCCCTCTTTGTCTCAGACACTCCCTCTTTATCACACACCCTCCCTCTTTATCACACATACTCCCTCTTTATCACACACACTCCCTCTTTGTCACACACACTCCCTCTTTACCTCTACTGAGGAGGAGACTCAGGTTTACCTCTACTGAGGAGGGGACTCAGGTTTACCTCTACTGAGAAGGGGACTCAGGTTTACCTCTACTGAGGAGGAGGAGTTCACCTTTCCTGCCGTTCTCCTGATAACACCATTTATCAAATCTATCTCCCTCAACAGAGCTGCAAACTGTCCAGAGATATACTCCATAACTTTATTTAAACGCTAAAATGTGTTTGACAGATTAGCAGAGGAAGCAAGCAGCGTATTTTGTTATATTCGATTTTCCCTCCTGACCGTGATCAAACACTGACGAGGTGGCTCCTGCTCCATGTGGGGTCGTTGACGCTGCTTTATTGGTGTGAAATAACTTTCTATCTGCTATTTCTCAGTTCCTGTTGGACTTCCTTATCCATAACGTCTACCGGGAGGGTTTTAATTGTGCCCTTAACATGCACTGTGGACTGTATTTCACAAAGGCAATAAAAGTATACAGAGTTAACGCATGGTAATTATCTGAAGTAAATAACAGAGCATTGGAACGTTCTGTTTAATGGCTTTGTGTATTGATGCTATTTTTCCTAGGAATGGTGTGTGTGACAGTGAATTTAAAACTTTAGTTTTTTTTATATGAACATAAGACCATATTTATACCTTCCAGGCATGCATTTTGAATACCTGAGGTATTTTTAGATGAAAAAGCACATCATCCACAATCACAGTATAAATAGACCCACATTGAAAAGAAAAGGTGGAATGGGTTTGTGACAGATGAGCTCTGCTAGCTAGAGCACGTTGACATATCTTCAAGACAAGAAATCACTGTCATGTCAGTGTGAACAGCGAGTGCAGAGAGGGAAGGAAAATAAGGTGGTTCTTCTCACGGGAGGGTAGAAGAGAGAGGCCGAAGAGGAGCGATGCGTAAGGGTTAGAGGGGTCATCTTCTCGGAGGGATGGGGGGGGTCAGATAAATAAATGTCACTCGTTGTGACGTGTCCTTTGTGGCTGTCACTCCGATGTGACACACATATCTTATCTTGTTTACTCATCCACCCACCCTGCAGTGTGTGCACGCGCATGCGTATGCATGTACAGTTGAAGTCAGAAGTTTACATGCACCTTAGCCAAATACATTTAAACTCAGTTCTTCACAATTCCTGACATTTAATCCTAGTAAAAATTCCCTGTCTTAGGTCAGTTGGGATCACCACTTTATTTTAAGAATGTGAAATGTCAGAATAATAGTAGAGAGATTTATTTCATGATCGGCTATGAAAAGCAAACTGACATTTACTCCTGAGGTGCTGACTTGCTACACCCTCGATAACTACTGTGATTATTATTATTATTTGACCATGCTGGTCATTTATGAACATTTGAACATCTTGGCCATGTTCTGTTATAATCTCCACCCGGCACAGCCAGAAGAGGACTGGCCACCCCTCATAGCCTGGTTCCTCTCTAGGTTTCTTCCTAGATTTTGGCCTTTCTAGGGAGTTTTTTCCTAGCCACCGTGCTTCTACACCTGCATTGCTTGCTGTTTGGGGTTTTAGGATGGGTTTCTGTACAGCACTTCGAGATATTAGCTGATGTACGAAGGGCTATATAAAATAAACTTGATTTGATTTGATTTCAGCATTTATTTATTTCATCACATGCCCAGTGGGTGAGAAGTTTACATACACTTAATTAGTATTTGGTAGCATTGCCTTTAAATTGTTTAATTTGGGTCAAATGTTTCAGATAGCTTCCCACAATAAGTCGGGTGAATTTTGGCCCATTCCTCCTGACAGAGCTGGTGTAACTGAGTCAGGTTTGTAGGCCTCCTCAGGGCTTTGTGATGGCCACTCCAATACCTTGACTTTGTTGTCCTTAAGCCATTTTGCAACAACTTTGGAAGTATGCTTGGGTTCATTGTCTATTTGGAAGACCCATTTGCGACCAAGCTTTAACTTCCTGACTGATGTCTTGAGATGTTGCTTGCGTACTATTGTTTGTACAGATGAACGTGGTACCTTCAGGCGTTTGGAAATTGCTGCCACCCCCGTGCTTCACGGTTGGGATGGTATTTTCGGCTTGCAAGCCTCCCCTTTTTCCTCCATACATAACGATGGTCATTATGGCCAAAATGTTCTATTTTTGTTTCATCAGACCAGAGAACATTTCTCAAAAAAGTACGATCTTTGTCCCCATGTGCAGTTGCAAACCGTAGTCTGGCTTTTTATGGTGGTTTTGGAGCAATGGCTTCTTCCTGCTAAGCGGCCTTTCAGGTTATGTCGATATAGGACTCGTTTTACTGTTCATATACAGTGAGGGAAAAAAGTATTTGATCCCCTGCTGATTTTGTACGTTTACCCACTGACAAAGAATTGATCACTCTATACTTTTAATGGTAGGTTTATTTGAACAGTGAGAGACAGAATAACCACAAAAATATCCAGAAAAACGCATGTCAAAAATGTTATAAATTGATTTGCATTTTAATGAGGGAAATAAGTATTTGACCCCCTCTCAATCAGAAAGATTTCTGGCTCCCAGGTGTCTTTCATACAGGTAACGAGCTGAGATTAGGAGCACATTGTTAAAGGGAGTGCTCCTAATCTCAGTTTGTTACCTGTATAAAAGACACCTGTCCACAGAAGCAATCAATCAATCAGATTCTAAACTCTCCACCATGGCCAAGACCAAAGAGCTCTCCAAGGATGTCAGGGACAATATTGTAGATCTACACAAGGCTGGAATGGGCTACAATACCATTGCCAAGCAGCTTGGTGAGAAGGTGACAACAGTTGGTGCGATTATTCGCAAATGGAAGAAACACTAAATAACTGTCAAACTCCCTCGGCCTGGGACTCCATGCAAGATCTCACCTCGTGGAGTTGCAATGATCATGAGAACGGTGAGGAATCAGCCCAGAACTACACAGGAGGATCTTGTCAATGATCTCAAGGCAGCTGGGACCATAGTCACCAAGAAAACAATTGGTAACACACTACGCCGTGAAGGACTGAAATCCTGCAGCGTCCGCAAGGTCCCCCTGCTCAAGAAAGCACATATACATGCCCGTCTGAAGTTTGCCAATGAACATCTGAATGATTCAGAGGACAACTGGGTGAACGTGTTGTGGTCAGATGAGACCAAAATGGAGTTCTTTGGCATCAACTCAACTTGCCGTGTTTGGAGGAGGAGGAATGCTGCCTATGACCCCAAGAAACCATCCTCACCGTCAAACATGGAGGTGGAAACATTATGCTTTGGGGGTGTTTTTCTGCTAAGGGGACAGGACAACTTCACCGCATCAAAGGGACGATGGACAGGGCCATGTACCGTCAAATCTTGGGTGAAAACCTCCTTCCCTCAGCCAGGGTATTGAAAATGTGTCGTGGATGGGTATTCCAGCACGACAATGACCCAAAACACACGGCCAAGGCAACAAAGGAGTGGCTCAAGAAAAAGCACATTAAGGTCCTGGAGTGGCCTAGCCAGTCTCCAGACCTTAATCCCATAGAAAATCTGTGGAGGGAGCTGAAGGTTCGAGTTGCCAAATGTCAGCCTCGAAACCTTAATGACTTGAAGAAGATCTGCAAAGAGGAGTGGGACAAAATCCCTCCTGAGATGTGTGCAAACCTGGTGGCCAACTACAAGAAACATCTGACCTCTGTGATTGCCAACAAGGGTTTTGCCACCACGTACTAAGTCATGTTTTGCAGAGGGGGTCAAATACTTATTTCCCTCATTAAAATGCAAATCAATTTATAACATTTTTGACATGCGTTTTTCTGGATATTTTTGTTGATATTCTGTCTCTCACTGTTCAAATAAACCTACCATTAAAATTACAGACTGATCATTTCTTTGTCAGTGGGCAAACGTACAAAATCAGCAGGGGATCAAATACTTTTTTCCCTCACTGTAGATACTTTTGTACCTGTTTCCTCCAGCATCTTCACAAGGTCCTTTGCTGTTGTTCTGGGATTGATTTGCATTTTTCACACCAAAGTACGTTAATCTCTAGGAGACAGAACGCGTCTCCTTCCTGATCGTTATAACGACTGCATGGTCCCATGGTGTTTATACTTGTGTGCTATTGTTTGTACAGATGAATGTGATTTTCCCATGATGTCAAGGAAAGAGGCACTGAGTTTGAAGGTAGGCCTTGAAATACATCCACAGGTACATCTCCAAATGACTAAAATTATGTCAATTAGCCTATCAGAAGCTTCTAAAGCCATGATATAAATTTCTGGAATTTTCCAAGTTGTTTAAAGGAACAGTCAACTTAGTGTATGTAAACTTCTGACCCACTGGAATTGTGATACAGTGAATTATGAGTGAAATAATCTGTCTAAACGATTGTTGGAAAAATTACTTGTGTCATGCACAACGTAGATGTCCTAACCGACTTGCCAAAACTATAGTTTGTTAACAAGAAATTTGTGGAGTGGTTGAAAAACAAGTTTTAATGACTCCAACCTAAGTGTATGTAAACTTCTGACTTCAACTGTATGTGTGTGTGTGTGGGGAAGCGAGCAAGCAGGCAGACAGGCAGACATTCACTTTATATTTGCCACAAGCGTCTAATATAAAGAGAAAAAAAGATCCCGGCCCAGTGCTATTCTGCTGTGTGTGGCATCACCGCGGCGACGCTCCAGAGCCCATCACACAGCTTCAGAGGGGTGAATTGAAGAGAGAATCACAGATGATCAAACACTGGGTGAACTAGGGGCCTCTCGCTCTCTACACACAAGAACATATCAGAAACAGGTGAGTACGATCCCAGGTCAATACACATACAAAGTGTGATAAGAGTTTAGATTCTCTTTACTTGAGGTCTCAGGGGTTTACAAAAGTTCCACACAAAAAGGGACGGCCCACACGAACACAAATACTCAGTCCCAAGAATAAGTCCCGGCTGTTGGTGAGGTAGAACAAAATGGCTGCCGCCGCTGTCCGCTGTTTGTCCAACCATTGATTGCCCCTTCCGATCGCTCGTTGGCTCCATCCCCCCTCCAGACAGCAGCATGTCTCTGTCCTCCAACCCCCCTCCAGACAGCAGCATGTCTGTGTCCTCCATCCCCCCTCCAGACAGCAGCATGTCTCTGTCCTCCAACCCCCCTCCAGACAGCAGCATGTCTCTGTCCTCCATCCCCCCTCCAGACAGCAGCATGTCTCTGTCCTCCATCCCCCCTCCAGACAGCAGCATGTCTCTGTCCTCCATCCCCCCTCCAGACAGCAGCATGTCTCTGTCCTCCATCCCCCCTCCAGACAGCAGCATGTCTCTGTCCTCCATCCCCCCTCCAGACAGCAGCATGTCTCCAACCCCCTCCAGACAGCAGCATGTCTCTGTCCTCCATCCCCCCTCCAGACAGCAGCATGTCTCTGTCCTCCAACCCCCCTCCAGACAGCAGCATGTCTCTGTCCTCCAACCCCCCTCCAGACAGCAGCATGTCTCTGTCCTCCATCCCCCCTCCAGACAGCAGCATGTCTCTGTCCTCCATTCTCCCTCCAGACAGCAGCATGTCTCTGTCCTCCACCCCCCCTCCAGACAGCAGCATGTCTCTGTCCTCCATCCCCCCTCCAGACAGCAGCATGTCTCTGTCCTCCATCCCCCCTCCAGACAGCAGCATGTCTCTGTCCTCCATCCCCCCTCCAGACAGCAGCATGTCTCTGTCCTCCATTCCCCCTCCAGACAGCAGCATGTCTCTGTCCTCCATCCCCCCTCCAGACAGCAGCATGTCTCTGTCCTCCATCCGCCCTCCAGACAGCAGCATGTCTCTGTCCTCCAACCCCCCTCCAGACAGCAGCATGTCTCTGTCCTCCATCCCCCCTCCAGACAGCAGCATGTCTCCATCCCCTCTCCAGACAGCAGCATGTCTCTGTCCTCCATTCCCCCTCCAGACAGCAGCATGTCTCTGTCCTCCATCCCCCCTCCAGACAGCAGCATGTCTCTCTCCTCCATCCCCCCTCCAGACAGCAGCATGTCTCTGTCCTCCAACCCCCCTCCAGACAGCAGCATGTCTCTGTCCTCCAACCCCCCTCCAGACAGCAGCATGTCTCTGTCCTCCATTCCCCCTCCAGACAGCAGCATGTCTCCATCCCCTCACCAGACAGCAGCATGTCTCTGTCCTCCATCCCCCCTCCAGACAGCAGCATGTCTCTGTCCTCCATCCCCCCTCCAGACAGCAGCATGTCTCTGTCCTCCATCCCCCTCCAGACAGCAGCATGTCTCTGTCCTCCATCCCCCCTCCAGACAGCAGCATGTCTCTGTCCTCCATCCCCCCTCCAGACAGCAGCATGTCTCTGTCCTCCATCCCCCCTCCAGACAGCAGCATGTCTGTGTCCTCCATCCCCCCTCCAGACAGCAGCATGTCTCTGTCCTCCATCCCCCCTCCAGACAGCAGCATGTCAGTAAAGATAATACACGTAGAATAAAGATAATACAGGTCAATAAAGATAATACAGGTCAATAAAGATAATACAGGTCAATAAAGATAATACAGGTCAATAAAGATAACACAGGTCAATAAAGATAATACAGGTCAATAAAGATAACACAGGTCAATAAAGATAACACAGGTCAATAAAGATAACACAGGTCAATAAAGATAACACAGGTCAATAAAGATAATACAGGTCAATAAAGATAATACAGGTCAATAAAGATAATACAGGTCAATAAAGATAATACAGGTCAATAAAGATAATACAGGTCAATAAAGATAATACAGGTCAATAAAGATAACACAGGTCAATAAAGATAACACAGATCAATAAAGATAATACAGATCAATAAAGATAATACAGGTCAATAAAGATAATACAGGTCAATAAAGATAACACAGGTCAATAAAGATAATACAGGTCAATAAAGATAATACAGGTCAATAAAGATAATACAGGTCAATAAAGATAATACAGGTCAATAAAGATAATACAGGTCAATAAAGATAACACAGGTCAATAAAGATAACACAGGTCAATAAAGATAACACAGGTCAATAAAGATAACACAGGTCAATAAAGATAACACAGGTCAATAAAGATAATACAGGTCAATAAAGATAATACAGGTCAATAAAGATAACACAGGTCAATAAAGATAACACAGGTCAATAAAGATAACACAGGTCAATAAAGATAATACAGGTCAATAAAGATAACACAGGTCAATAAAGATAACACAGGTCAATAAAGATAACACAGGTCAATAAAGATAATACAGGTCAATAAATATAATACAGGTCAATAAAGATAACACAGGTCAATAAAGATAATACAGGTCAATAAAGATAATACAGGTCAATAAAGATAACACAGGTCAATAAAGATAACACAGGTCAATAAAGATAACACAGGTCAATAAAGATAACACAGGTTAATACAGTTAATACACATTGAGTAAAGATAATACATGTAGAATAAAAATAATGCACATAGAATAAAGATCACTGCAAACTCAAAATAAGTATTAAAAACGGGCTCTCCAATTAGGAGGAAAACAAGGGAGGACACGTGACACACACACACATACACAGTGTCACACACACACACACACACACACACACACACACACACACACACACACACACACACACACACACACACACACACACACACACACACACACACACACACACACACACACACACACACACACACACACACACACACACACACACACACACACACAGCTGCTGCTCGGCTGTCAGACATCAAGACTGTTATTACATTTAATGTAAATCAGTGTTCAAACAACCATAGCATGCATGATTGTGTGCGCGTCCGTGTGTGCTTATGTGCCTGTGTGTGTCTATTTATTTATTTGTGTCTAAACCTTCAGCCTGCTTATGAATATATTCATTTTACTTTAAATGTGTGTTGAGAGGAAATAGGCCTCCCCTCTGATACAGGAATGGGAGATAGACAGCAGCTCAGGTTGCATTCCTTTGTAAAGCACTGACATGTTTTTCTTGGATGCTTCCATGCAGAATAGGGATGGTCCTGGATAAAGATCTGTTTTCCCGGGGTTCACCGTCAGAATTCAGACAAAAGGCTCAGCAGGGATGTTCTCTCCTCCAGACACCCCACATTCAAACCTCCAAAATTCCCCACAATCCTCCTCTGTAATTATGGACCTCCCTCAGACTCAAATCAAGGCGCTCCTGCCGCCCTGATAACGGTGATGATAATAGGAAGAAACAACATTGTGGAGAGCGGTCACAACGAGGTACAGTCAGCTTAACGAGTTCTACTCAGAGCTGTGTGTTTAGAGAGGTACAGTCAGCTTAACTAGTTCTACTCAGAGCTGTGTGTTTAGAGAGGTACAGTCAGCTTAACTAGTTCTACTCAGAGCTGTGTGTAGAAAGGTACAGTCAGCTTAACTAGTTCTACTCAGAGCTGTGTGTGTAGAGAGGTACAGTCAGCTTAACTAGTTCTACTCAGAGCTGTGTGTTTAGAGAGGTACAGTCAGCTTAACTAGTTCTACTCAGAGCTGTGTGTTTAGAGAGGTACAGTCAGCTTAACTAGTTCTACTCAGAGCTGTGTGTTTAGAGAGGTATGTCTCTCTGCCTTGAAGTTATGTGTCTCTCTGCCCTGAAGTTATGTGTCTCTTTGCCCTGAAGTTATGTGTCTCTCTACCCTGAAGTTATGTGTCTCTCTGCCCTGAAGTTATGTCTCTCTGCCTTGAAGTTATGTGTCTCTCTGCCCTGAAGTTATGTGCCTCTCTGCCCTGAAGTTATTTGTCTCTCCGCCCTGAAGTTATGTATCTCTCTGCCCTGAAGTTATGTGTCTCTCTGTCCTGAAGTTATGTATCTCTCTGCCCTGAAGTTATGTGTCTCTCTGCCCTGAAGTTATGTGTCTCTCTACCCTGAAGTTATGTGTCTCTCTACCCTGAAGTTGTGTCTCTCTGCCTTGAAGTTATGTGTCTCTCTACCCTGAAGTTATGTCTCTCTGCCCTGAAGATATGTCTCTCTGCCCTGAAGTTATGTGTCTCTCTGCCCTGAAGTTATGTGTCTCTCTGCCCTGAAGTTATGTGTCTCTTTGCCCTGAAGTTATGCCTCTCTGCCCTGAAGTTATTTGTCTCTCCGCCCTGAAGTTATGTGTCTCTCTGTCCTGAAGTTATGTATCTCTCTGCCCTGAAGTTATGTGTCTCTCTGTCCTGAAGTTATGAATCTCTCTGCCCTGAAGTTATGTGTCTCTCTGTCCTGAAGTTATGTGTCTCTCTGCCCTGAAGTTATGTGTCTCTCTACCCTGAAGTTATATGTCTCTACCCTGAAGTTATGTGTCTCTCTACCCTGAAGTTATGTGTCTCTCTGCCCTGAAGTTATGTCTCTCTGCCCTGAAGTTGTGCCTCTCTGCCTTGAAGTTATGTGTCTCTCTACCCTGAAGTTATGTCTCTCTGCCCTGAAGATATGTCTCTCTGCCCTGAAGTTATGTGTCT